>NC_088401.1:41259535-41559535 GCF_034236695.1 Oncorhynchus nerka | reverse complement strand
AAACTCAGAAATAAAGATATAATACATATCTTACCTTTGACGAGCTTCGTCTGTTGGCACTCCAATATGTCCCATAAACATCACAAATGGTCCTTTTGTTCGATTAATTCCGTTGTTATATATCCAAAATGTCCATTTATTTGGCGAGTTTGATCCAGAAAAACACCGGTTCCAACTCGTGCAACATGACTACAAAATAACTTAACTGTAATTTTTGTCCAAACATTTCAAACAACTTTCCTAATACAACTTTAGGTATATTTTAACTTAAATAATCGCTCAAATTTAAGACGGGATAAACTGTGTTCAATAGCGAATAAAAACAAAGTGGAGCGTGCTTTCAGGTCACGCGCCTCTAACAAACAGCACACTTCCTCGACCCTCGTTCTGAATAGGGCTACTTCTTCATTTCTCAAAGGAAAACCATCAACCAATTTCTAAAGACTGTTGACCTCTAGTGGAAGCAATAGGAACTGCAAGCAAGTACCTTAGAATTCTAGATTCCCATTGAAAACACATTGAAAAGAGAGTGACCTCAAAAAAAAAATCCTGGATGGTTTGTCCTTGGAGTTTCGCCTGCCAAATTAGTTCTGTTATCCTCACAGACATCATTCAAACAGTTTTAGAAAAATTCCAAATAGTATCCGTAAAGTTCGTAGAAACATGTCAAACAATGTTTATAATCAATCCTCATGTTGCATATCCTAGCTTCTGGGCCTGAGTAGCAGGCAGTGTACTTTGGGCACGCTTTTCATCTGGACGTGCCCCCTAGGCCGAAGAGTTAAGAGATTAGAAATCCAGGGCTTTAAAACAAAGGTGTCATTGTACACTGATGTTTTCTTTTAAATCCACAATTAGAATCCCCCCAAAGCCTAAGAGAAGATCTAGATACTTTTTCAAACCTCGCTGGATAAAAACCATATTATATAATGGATCACTAAAAAATACAACTTTTCCATTGCCGTGTAGTTTACCAATAAAATGGTCTGGCAAGGCATTGGACACATTCTGTATACATATCCCGAAAGAAAGAAATTATCTCACTCTAATAAATTTGAATAGAAAGTTAGAAAAATAGATAAGATTTTGCTACTATGGAAAGGAAAATACCTGTCTATTTGTGGAAAAATCACCCTGATTAATTCTTTACCAATTTGCTTATGGTTTTGCCTAAACCTTGCGACCTGTTTTTTAAATTAAATGAGCAAAAAATATTCAATTATATTTGGAATGGCAAGCCAGACAAAAATAAAAACGCCTATTTATATAATGAATATGAAGGGCAGATATTATTAAATATTAAAGCATTAGACCTCTCACTAAAGGTGTCAGTCAAGTTATACTTAAATTCGAACTGGTCCTCTAGCAAATTAGTTAGAATGTCTCAACAATGTTCAAGAACGGCCATTTTCCTTTTATTCAAATTAGAACTGCTCACTTTCGGGGATTGGAAACAAAATCATCTCCACAATATCGTTATTTTTTTTAAAGCCATAGAAAGTTGGTTGCAATTTCAATTTAATCCACCAGAAAAGACAGAACAAATAATACAACAAATATTGTGATTAAACTCAAATATACTAATTGATAAAAGAAAAGTGATTTGTTGATAAAAAAAAGTATAATCTTTGTCAATTATATCATAAATAGGACTGGTGGAGTTATGTTACACATGCAGCTAACAGAAATACATGGAAATGTCTGCTCTACCCAAAATTACAACCAACTAAAGTGCCTTGCAAAAGTATTCATCCCCCTTGTCATTTTTCCTATTTTGTTGCATTGCAACCTGTAATTTAAATAGATGATTATTTGGATTCCATGTAATGGACAAACAAAAAATAGTCCAAACTGGTGAAGTGAAATATAAAAAATAACTTGTTTCAAAAAATTCAAAAAAACCAACAAAAAAAACTGAAGAGGTGAGTGCATAATTATTCACCCCCTTTTCTATGAAGCCCCTAAATATGATCTTGTGCAACCAATTATATTCAGAAGTCACATAATTAGTTAAATAAAGTCTATCTGTGTGCAATCTAAGTGTCACATGATCTCACCTGTTCTGAAAGGCCCCAAAGTCTGCAACACCACTAAGCAAGGGGCACCAACAAGCAAGTGGCAGCATGAAGACCAAGGAGCTCTCCAAACAGGTCAGGAACAAAGTTGTGGAGAGGTACTGATCAGGGTTGGGTTATACAAAAATATCAGAAACGTTGAACATCCCACTGAGCACCATTAAATCCGTTATTAAGAAATGGAAAGTATATGGCACCACAACAAACTGGCCAAGAGAGGACCGACCACCAAAACTCACGGACCAGGCAAGGACGGCATTAATCAGAGAGGCAACAAAGAGACCAAAGATAACCCTGAAGGAGCTGCAAAGCTACACAGTGGAGATTGTAGTATCTGTCCATGGGACCACTTTAAGCCGTACACTCCACAGAGCTGGGATTTACGGAAGAGTGGCCAGAAAAAAGCCATTGCTTAAAGAAAAAAATAAGCAAACACATTTAGTGTTCGCCAAAAGACAAACATATGGCAGAAGGAACTCTGGTTGGATGAGACTAAAATTTAGCTATTTATCCATCAAGGAAAATGCTATGTCTGGCACAAACCCAACACCTCTCATCACCCAGAGAAAACCATCCCACATTGAAGCATGGTGATGAAAGCATCATGCTGTGGCGATGGTTTTCATCGGCAGGGACTGGGAAACTGGTCAGAATTGAAGGAATGATGGATGGAGCTAAATACAGGGAAATCCTTGAGGGATTTGTGTTCCAGAGATTTGAGATTTGAGACTGGGATGGAGGTTCACCTTCCTGCAGGACAATGACCTTAAGCATACTGCTAAAGCAACACTCAAGTGGTTTAAGGGGAAACATTTGGGGTTTGTTTCGGAATGGCCTAGTTAAAGCCCAGCCCTCAATCCAATTGAGAATATGTGGTATGATTTAAAGATTGCTGTACACCAGCGGAACCCATCCAAGGAGCTGTAGAAGTTTAGCCTTCAGAAATGGGCAAACATCCCAGTGGCAAGCTTATAGAGACATACCCAAAGAGACTTGCAACTGTAATTGCTGCAAAAGGTGGCTCTATAAAGTATTGACTTTGGGGGGTGAATAGTTAAGCATGCTCAATTTCTCAGTTTTTTTTGTCTTGTTTCTTGTTTGTTCCACACAAAAAAATATTTTGCATCTTCAAAGCGGTAGGCATGTTTTGTTGTCTCTACTCACAGGCAAAGCCCTGGATTGGGCCACCGGCATATGGACTGCCAAAAGCACAGAACTCGGATCCAAAACCCATTCCCACACCCTCTTCAAAAAGGTATTTGATCACTCTCCTTCCGGTTGTCATATAGGAGACCTCCTCGTAGAACTTTAACAAGGACGCAATTCAGTTGCCAAGTACTCCCTCGAATTCCGCACCATGGCTGCAGGGAGTGGATGGAGTGAGGCTGCTTTACCGGAGCTGGCCTGTAGAGGTAACCATCAGGATTTAAATCGATACATTCGTATGTCCATCTCCGTTGACCACCTCATCGCCGACCACCGAAGAACTCTGCCACCCAGGAAACCAAAACCTTCTCTTTTCATGATTCTGTCATCCCGTCCGAGTCTTCCAGAACCCATGCAGTTGGGCCATGCTCCTCTCCCGTGTATCAAATGTCAAAGGCGGATCCAAGAAGGGCTCTGCTATACTGTGGCGGGAAAGATGGAAAGATCATCTACTCAGCCATTGCCCTGTTTGCCCCCCATGGAGATAGCCTACTCTGCATGCCACCACCATTGAGGACTCTGCCTCTGCAATGCCACCCATCACACCATCTGAATATGCCCAGTACAGCAACGTCTTCAGCAAAATCAAGGCCTCCACTCTGCCACCACATCACCCAGGGGACTGTGCTATTAATTTTATCTATATTTCTGCTTTTTGTGACTCCTCTCTTTGGCTGGAAAAATGGCTGTGTGTGTTTTTGTGACTTAGCTCTGACCTAACATAATCAAATGTTGTGCTTTTGCTGTAAAGCCTTTTTGAAAACGGACACTATGGGTAGATTAACAATAAGTGTATCTTTCATTTGGTGTATTGCACTTGTGATTAATGTATGTAAGGGAACACCCGCCGGAAATGGACAAAAATGAATGGGAAGTCATTGGCACCGTACGAAACATATACATGGTGTCCAATACCACTCAATTCGGCATTGTTTCATTCAAAGTTGATTGCAAATGTGTCAGGAGATTTCTAATACTCCTGTTCATTTACCAATTCAATTAACTTACCCTTAGTCTGTTATACCAGGATTTGTAAGATACTGATAGAAAGGAAAACAGACCGAGGCCCAGTCTACCAAAGTTAAATGTTTATTCATGGAACGTTCTCCTGTATACAGTACAGGACCTTCAATTTATAGTGACACACATACTTTCCACACCAACCATCAAATCCGCCTGCCAATAGAGCCTAGGGGAGTACGTGAGAACAGTGTCTTCCTACCCTCCCCTAAGATAGGGAGAGATCTGGGACTGGGAAGTTCTCAGTCCCAGCCAAGGTCTCCCCGGATCTGGCTCAGACAGATAGTCTATTCTCAAAACACTAGACACATTGTTTCCAAAATGTTGATTCTGACTAAAACCACACACAGTATTATAATATAATCATCGAGTGAGTCTAACAGTTACACACATGTATTATAATAATCTAATGATTCAAATTAATTTCATACAAGGACTGTAACATTCTAATCATTTATTAAAACACATTTCCTTATCAAAATGCCATATGGCAAATGCCAAGTGTAACACTCCAAAAATCAAACAGATGGCGAGTGCGCTCCACCGTGACTTTTCATATTGCAAATGTAACACAAGTCAAGACCCAAGAGTAAGACATCAGAGGAGAACCTGCCTATGCCATTCAGGCCATCCTTGATTCCAAACGCCTAAGAGGTTGCTTCCACTATCTAGTGGACTGGGAAATTTATGGGCCTAAAGACTGGTCTGCGATCCAGAGATGATTCAGGCATTCCACCGTAATCGTGGAAGCAACCTCATAGGCATCCCGCTCCCCAACCTCGGGGTTGACCCCCAAACAGACCCACTGGACATCAGCCTCGACGCAGAACGTCAGGTCAGTCCACGACCTTGTTGAACCAGCCTGCATGACCTCACCCCGGACTGCCTCTACCCACAAGCTCCACCCTCCGGTGCCATTGTGTCATCAGGAGCCTCCCTTGGGGGGGTACTGTAAGGTTCTGTATTTATTTTCTTAGTCAACCTTGTGTTCTGTTTCTTTGTGTTCTTGAACATGTCTTTCATTTTTGTTCATTGATTTCACCTGTTTTAGTTACTCACCTGGTCCCATTGGCTCTTTATCTAGTTCAGTTTATTCTGTTTGTGCCTTTATGATGTATTGTTCGTTTTGACTCTACAAAACCTTTTCCTAGCTCGTATGTGAGAACCAGTTATAGCTTTCAGTCCTAGTTGTGATTCAGTTTTCTGTTTGTCCACCTGTGTATGACCATTGCCTGCCTGTGACCACGATTCCTGCCTTCTGCTAAGGCGAAATAAACTCCTGCCGTGCTCTGCGCGTGAATATATACCTTTTTCTTCCTGAGTATTCATTAACACAAGTGGAAGGGGGGAAAGGTAAGGAACTTGTCTGTCGGCCCTGCATTAAAGACCAAAACTGGTTAAAGAAAATTGTGGTAAATAAAAATATCTGTCAGTTTCATTTCACGACCAAAAAATGAACAGCTGCGCCATATAGATTGCAAAATAGTTGGGAAGAGATTTTCAATGGTTTATGAATTGACACGCAATTGACACCAGATTCAATACTTCAAATTTTTCAATATAAATTATTATACATAGTTCTTGCAACGAATAGAATTTTATATATACAGTGGGGCAAAAAAGTATTTAGTCAGCCACCAATTGTGCAAGTTCTCCCACTTAAAAAGATGAGAAAGGCCTGTAATTTTCATCATAGGTATACTTCAACTATGACAGACATAATGACAAAAAAATCCAGAAAATCACATTGTAGGATTTTTAATTAATTTATTTGCAGATTATGGTGGAGAATAAGTATTTGGTCATTAACAAAAGTTTATCTCAATACTTTGTTATATACACTTTGTTGGCAATGACAGAGGTCAAACGTTTTCTGTAAGTCTTCACAAGGTTTTCACACACTGTTGCTGGTATTTTGGCCCATTCCTCCATGCAGATCTCCTCTAGAGCAGTGATGTTTTGGGGCTGTTGCTGGGCAACACAGACTTTCAACTCCCTCCAAAGATTTTCTATGGGGTTGAGATCTGGAGACTGGCTAGGCCACTCCAGGACCTTGAAATGCTTCTTACGAAGCCACTCCTTTGTTGCCCGGGCGGTGTGTTTGGGATCATTGTCATGCTGAAAGACCCAGCCACGTTTCATCTTCAATGCCCTTGCTGATGGAAGGAGGTTTTCACTCAAAATCTCACGATACACGGCCCCATTCATTCTTTCTTTTACACGGATCAGTGGTCCTGGTCCCTTTGCAGAAAATCAGCCCCAAAGCATGATGTTTCGACCCCCATGCTTCACAGTAGGTATGGTATTGACATATATATATATATGACATTCTCCCAATCGTCTTCTGGATCATCCAAATGCTCTCTAGCAAACTTCAGACGGGCCTGGACATGTACTGGCTTAATTTCTTGTGACTCTCAAACCCGGATCCGGGAGCGTAATCATAGCCTCAAGCTAATTAGCATAACGCAGCGGACATAAATACCCCTAGTAAATGTTCCAATTCATGAAAATCACAAATTAAATATATTGAGACACAGCTTAGCCTTTTGTTAATCAGCCAAGCTTAGCTTTTTGTTAACAACACTGTCATCTGAGATTTTCAAAATATGCAGGTAACTTGGTCACGGAAATCAGAAAAGCAATCAAATTAAATCGGTTACCTTTGATGAGCTTCGGATGTTTTTCACTCACGAGACTCCCAGTTAGTAGCAAATGTTCATTTTTTCCAAAAATATTATTTTTGTAGGCGAAATAGCTCTGTTTGTTCTTCACGTTTGGCTGAGAAATCGCCCAGAAATTGTAGTCACGAAAACAGCGAAAAATATTCCAAATTAGCTCCATAATATCGACAGAAACATGGCAAACGTTGTTTATAATCAAGCCTCAAGGTGTTTTTCAAATATCTATTCGATAATATATCCATCGGGACAATTACTTTTTCAGTAGGACCGATTGGAGTAATGGCTACCTCTGTATTTTACGCGAGAATCTCTCTGGGAGCATCAGGTGACCACTTGCGCAATATACGGGTATTATTCTTTGCGCACCAATTTCCACGCAGGACACCGTGCGGACACTTGGCAATTGTAGTCTCTTATGGTCAATCTTCCAATGATATGCCTGCAAATACGTCACAATGCTCCAGACCCCTTGGGGAAATGATAGAAAGGGTCCGTTCATTCCTGTCGCATTCACAGCCATATAAGGAGATCATGGAAAACGTAGCTTCGGAAATCCTGTTCATTTCCTGGTTGCTGAAACATCTTGGTTTTGCCTGAAGGTTTTGTTCTAGGGCACTCACAGTGAAAATCTTTGCAGTTCTGGAAACGTCAGAGTGTTTTCTTTCCAAAGCTATCAATTCCATGCATAGTCGAGCATCTTTTCGTGACAATATATTGCGCTTAAAACGGGCACGTCTTTTTATCCAAAAATGAAATAATGCCCCTAGAGGACTATGAGGTTAAAAGCTTAACTTCTGGTTTTATCTGAGGACAGCACCCCACACCAAAATACTTTGGAGCACAGGTGACACAAAATCACAAATAGCGATAAAATAAATCACTTACCTTTGACGATCTACCTCTGTTTGCAATCCCAAGGGTCCCAGCTACACAACAAATGTTCATTTTGTTCAATAAAGTCCTTCTTTATATCCCAAAAATGTCTGTTTAGTTGGAGCGCTTGATTCAGTAATCCACTCGTTCAACATGCATACAAACAAATCCAAAAAGTTACCAGTAAAGTTCATCCAAACAAGTCAAATGATGATTGTAATTAATCCTCAGGTACTCTAATATAAAAAAAATCTAATTTAAGATGGAGAATAGTATGTTCAATAGGGAAGATAAATAACGAAGAGCGCGCACCTCATTCACACGCACAAGAAGACTACTTTTCTAATGAGAGACACCTTGAAAAAACTAGAACTACTCGTCCGTTTTTCAAAAACAAGCCTGAAACCCTTTCTAAAGACTGTTGACATCTAGTGGAGGCCATAGGAACTGCAATCTTGGAGGAATTCTTTTGAATATCCCATAGGCTTGCATTGAAATGGCCTGTGAACTCAAAAAAAAAAAATCCAGATGGATTCTCCTCGGTTTTTGCTTGCCATATCAGTTCTGTTATAGTCACAGACACTATTGTAAAAGTTTTCGAAACTTCCAAGTGTTTGCTATCCAATGCTACCAATTATCTGCACATCTTAGCTTCTGGGCCTGAGTAACAGGCAGTTTACTTTGGGCACGTCAGTCATCCTGAATTCAGGATACTGCCCCCAAGCCTTAAAAAAATATACATGTGATCACCTACCTTATAAGGCAACCTAGTACAGTAGCTTCTCTGAATTTATTAGCATTGTCTACTGTCACACAAGATCAAAATATCAAAACCAGACCATGGTTACTTCACTTTATCTAGTTTCGGACTGACTCAGACGTAGCCTGCAAGCACACTCTCACAACAGCCAGGGCTTAACCACAAAGGCTCATATAGATAGCTTGTGCAACATATAGTGGCAGAGTTTTTAGACACATAGCAACAGTATCTTATTATAAGGCCTGCAGCAAAACATATGAATCTTAAGGTCCCCTTAATCAATAATGGGGAGGGTCTTTGGGACACACCCCCTACACATGCACGCCTCCAACTCAATCCTCAAGTTTGAAGAAGACACAACAGTAGTGGGCTTGATTACCAACAACGATGAGACAGCCTTCAGGTAGGAGGTGAGGGCTCTCTGAGTGTAGTGTCAGGAAAATAACCTCTCACTCAACATCAACAAATCAAAGGAGATGATCGTGGAATTCAGGAAACAGCAGAGGGAGCACCCCTTCCATCCACATCAACTTGACAGCAGTGGAGAAGGTGGAACATTTCAAGGTCCTTAGCGTACACATTACTGACAAACTGAAATGGTCAGTGAAGAAGACATAACAAGCGCCTCTTCAAACTCAGGAGGCTGAAGAAATTTTACTTGTCACCTAAAAACCTCACAAACTTTTACAGACACAATTGAGAGCATCCTGTCGAGCTGTATCACAGCCTGGTATGGCAACTGCACCGCCCACAACCGCAGAGCTCTCCAGAGGGTGGCACGTGGGCAAACTACCTGCCCTCCAGGACAACTACAGCACCCGTTATCAGAGGAGGGCCAAAAAGATCATTAAGGACAACAACCACCCTAGCCACTGCCTGTTCACCCCGCTACCATCCAGAAGGCGAGGTCAGTACAGGTGCATCAAAGCTGGGACCGAGAGACTGAAAAACAGCTTCTTTCTCAAGGCCATCAGACTGTTAAAACAGCCATCACTAGCACAGAGAGGCTGCTGCCTACATACAGACTTTAAATCATTGGCAACTTTAATATATGGAACACTAATCACTTTAAAAATGCCACTTTAATAATGTTTACATATCTTGCATTACTCATCTCATATGCATATACGGTATTCTATACTATCTATTGCATCTTAGCCTATGCCCCTCTGTCATTGCTCATCCATATATTTATATTTATATATTCTTATTCCATTCCATTCCTTTTTCCATTAGGTATTTTTTTCACCTTTATTTAACCAGATAGGCTAGTTGAGAACAAGTTCTCATTTACAACTGCGACCTGGCCAAGATAAAACATAGCAGTGTGAACAGACAACAACACAGCGTTACACATGGAGTAAACAATAAACAAGTCAATAACACAGTAACACAATAACACTTCTTCCGAAGAGGAGAGGCGAAAAGGATCAGAGGACCAATATGCGGCGTGGGAAGTGTCCATGGTTCTTTTAATACGTAAATGTACACATGAACACTACAAAACAATAAACATGGAAAACCTAAACAGTCCTATCTGGTGCAAAGACAGAGACAGGAACAATCACCCACAAACACACAGTGAAACCCAGGCTACCTAAGTATGATTCTCAATCAGAGACAACTAATGACACCTGCCTCTGATTGAGAACCATACTAGGCCGAAACATAGAAATACCCCAAAACATAGAAAAAACAAACATAGACTGCCCACCCAACTCACGCCCTGACCATACTAAATAATGACAAAACAAAGGAAATAAAGTCAGAACGTGACACCTTCCCCTGAAACACACACACACACACGCTGGTCCTCCGTTGTGACCATTTTCTGAAGTATGTCTATGCAGTCAGACCTTTGATTATTTTGTGCCAACAAGGCCACAATAATTTGCCCCCTCTCTGATTGTCCAAGGGTTGCCAGCAATGCAACCGCTTGGGTGGGGTCACCCCACCAGAATTCCCACTGGCTTGGTACAAGGTCATCAGGGTTCGCATTGGCAGCTTTGAGAAATTCCTTGTATATTATACTCACCCATCTGGGGGCTGTGGCTTTGTCGGACCAACCCTGCCAGGCAGGCTCAGAGTCTTGAGGGGGCGGTGCTGCTTTAGTGGGTCTCTGAATATATTTATCTTTCTGTCTTGGCTGCGTATAGGCTACTTGCAGTAGGCCTATAAAACAGATAAGGACTTCTCCTTAGTGTATGTCTCGCTCAGGTTGGTATCTAGAGTATAGGGTTGGGGACCGTTCCATCATGATAGGACAATAAATAAATTAACTGCATTTATAATTTATTTTTAAATGTATATCCCATATCTCCACAAAATGTAAAGCTCTCTCTGTCACAACTCCTGCTCGTAGACACACATGGGCTCTGGCATTTACAACCATTTTCTTTTTCCACCCACTTAACTCCACACTTTTCCAAACACAAAAACATCCCTCCCCACCTTCCATCACAATATACCCACTCAAACCCACATACTGTTACATTTACATTTAAGTCATTTAGCAGACGCTCTTATCCAGAGCGACTTACAAATTGGTGCTTTCACCTTATGACATCCAGTGGAACAGCCACTTTACAATAGTGCATCTAGGTCTTTTAAGGGGGGGGGAGAAGGATTACTTTATCCTATCCTAGGTATTCCTTAAAGAGGTGGGGTTTCAGGTGTCTCCGGAAGGTGGTGATTGACTCCGCTGTCCTGGCGTCGTGAGGGAGTTTGTTCCACCATTGGGGGGCCAGAGCAGCGAACAGTTTTGACTGGGCTGAGCGGGAACTGTACTTCCTCAGTGGTAGGGAGGCGAGCAGGCCAGAGGTGGATGAACGCAGTGCCCTTGTTTGGGTGTAGGGCCTGATCAGAGCCTGGAGGTACTGAGGTGCCGTTCCCCTCACAGCTCCGTAGGCAAGCACCATGGTCTTGTAGCGGATGCGAGCTTCAACTGGAAGCCAGTGGAGAGAGCGGAGGAGCGGGGTGACGTGAGAGAACTTGGGAAGGTTGAACACCAGACGGGCTGCGGCGTTCTGGATGATTTGTAGGGGTTTAATGGCACAGGCAGGGAGCCCAGCCAACAGCGAGTTGCAGTAATCCAGACGGGAGATGACAAGTGCCTGGATTAGGACCTGCGCCGCTTCCTGTGTGAGGCAGGGTCGTACTCTGCGGATGTTGTAGAGCATGAACCTACAGGAACGGGCCACCGCCTTGATGTTATTTGAGAACGACAGGGTGTTGTCCAGGATCACGCCAAGGTTCTTAGCGCTCTGGGACGAGGACACAATGGAGTTGTCAACCGTGATGGCGAGATCATGGAACGGGCAGTCCTTCCCCGGGAGGAAGAGCAGCTCCGTCTTGCCGAGGTTCAGCTTGAGGTGATGATCCGTCATCCACACTGATATGTCTGCCAGACATGCAGAGATGCGATTCGCCACCTGGTCGTCAGAAGGGGAAAGGAGAAGATTAATTGTGTGTCGTCTGCATAGCAATGATAGGAGAGACCATGTGAGGTTATGACAGAGCCAAGTGACTTGGTGTATAGCGAGAATAGGAGAGGGCCTAGAACAGAGCCCTGGGGGACACCAGTGGTGAGAGCACGTGGTGAGGAGACGGATTCTCGCCACGCCACATGGTAGGAGCGACCTGTCAGGTAGGACGCAATCCAAGCGTGGGCCGCGCCGGAGATGCCCAACTCGGAGAGGGTGGAGAGGAGGATCTGATGGTTCACAGTATCGAAGGCAGCCGATAGGTCTAGAAGGATGAGAGCAGAGGAGAGAGAGTTAGCTTTAGCAGTGCGGAGCGCCTCCGTGATACAGAGAAGAGCAGTCTCAGTTGAATGACTAGTCTTGAAACCTGACTGATTTGGATCAAGAAGGTCATTCTGAGAGAGATAGCGGGAGAGCTGGCCAAGGACGGCACGTTCAAGAGTTTTGGAGAGAAAAGAAAGAAGGGATACTGGTCTGTAGTTGTTGACATCGGAGGGATCGAGTGTAGGTTTTTTTCAGAAGGGGTGCAACTCTCGCTCTCTTGAAGACGGGAGGGACGTAGCCAGCGGTCAGGGATGAGTTGATGAGCGAGGTGAGGTAAGGGAGAAGGTCACCGGAGATGGTCTGGAGAAGAGAGGAGGGGATAGGGTCAAGCGGGCAGGTTGTTGGGCGGCCGGCCGTCACAAGACGCGAGATGTCATCTGGAGAGAGAGGGGAGAAAGAGGTCAGAGCACAGGGTAGGGCAGTGTGAGCAGAACCAGCGGTGTCGTTTGACTTAGCAAACGAGGATCGGATGTCGTCGACCTTCTTTTCAAAATGGTTGACGAAGTCATCTGCAGAGAGGGAGGAGGGGCGGGGAGGGGGAGGAGGATTCAAGAGGGAGGAGAAGGTGGCAAAGAGCTTCCTAGGGTTAGAGGCAGATGCTTGGAATTTAGAGTGGTAGAAAGTGGCTTTAGCAGCAGAGACAGAGGAGGAAAATGTAGAGAGGAGGGAGTGAAAGGATGCCAGGTCCGCAGGGAGGCGAGTTTTCCTCCATTTCCGCTCGGCTGCCCGGAGCCCTGTTCTGTGAGCTCGCAATGAGTCGTCGAGCCACGGAGCGGGAGGGGAGGACCGAGCCGGCCTGGAGGATAGGGGACATAGAGAGTCAAAGGATGCAGAAAGGGAGGAGAGGAGGGTTGAGGAGGCAGAATCAGGAGATAGGTTGGAGAAGGTTTGAGCAGAGGGAAGAGATGATAGGATGGAAGAGGAGAGAGTAGCGGGGAGAGAGAGCGAAGGTTGGGACGGCGCGATACCATCCGAGTAGGGGCAGTGTGGGAAGTGTTGGATGAGAGCGAGAGGGAAAAGGATACAAGGTAGTGGTCGGAGACTTGGAGGGGAGTTGCAATGAGGTTAGTGGAGGAACAGCATCTAGTAAAGATGAGGTCGAGCGTATTGCCTGCCTTGTGAGTAGGGGGAAGGTGAGAGGGTGAGGTCAAAAGAGGAGAGGAGTGGAAAGAAGGAGGCAGAGAGGAATGAGTCAAAGGTAGACGTGGGGAGGTTAAAGTCGCCCAGAACTGTGAGAGGTGAGCCGTCCTCAGGAAAGGAGCTTATCAAGGCATCAAGCTCATTGATGAACTCTCCGAGGGAACCTGGAGGGCGATAAATGATAAGGATGTTAAGCTTGAAAGGGCTGGTAACTGTGACAGCATGGAATTCAAAGGAGGCGATAGACAGATGGGTAAGGGGAGAAAAGAGAATGACCACTTGGGAGAGATGAGGATCCCGGTGCCACCACCCCGCTGACCAGAAGCTCTCGGGGTGTGCGAGAGCACGTGGGCGGACGAAGAGAGAGCAGTAGGAGTAGCGGTGTTGTCTGTGGTGATCCATGTTTCCGTCAGAGCCAAGAAGTCGAGGGACTGGAGGGAGGCATAGGCTGAGATGAACTCAGCCTTGTTGGCCGCAGATCGGCAGTTCCAGAGGCTACCGGAGACCTGGAACTCCACGTGGGTCGTGCGCGCTGGGACCACCAGATTAGGGTGGCTGCGGCCATGCGGTGTGGAGCGTTTGTATGGTCTGTGCAGAGAGGAGAGAACAGGGATAGACAGACACATAGTTGACAGGCTAGAGAAGAGGCTACGCTAATGCAGAGGAGATTGGAATGACAAGTGGACTACACGTCTCGAATGTTCAGAAAGTTAAGCTTACGTAGCAAGAATCTAATTGACTAAAATGATTAAAATGATAGAGTACTGCTGGGGTAGGCTAGCTGCGTTGTTGACACTACCCTAATCAAGTCGTACCGTTGAGTGTGAAGTTTCTACAATGCTGCTTTTCGGGAGCTAGCTGGCTAGCTAGCAGTGTTGGTTACGTTACGTTGCGTTAGGAGAACGACAATAGCTGGCTAGCTAACCTAGAAAATCGCTCTAGACTACACAATTATCTTTGAAACAAAGACGGCTATGTAGCTAGCTATGTAGCTAGCTACGATCAAACAAATCACACCGTTGGGACTGTAATGAAATGAAATGAAAAAGTGATACTACCTGTGGAGCGACGCGGAATGCGACCGGAATGCGAAAGTTCTATTCAGTAGACGTTGGCTGGCTATTGGCTAGCTAGGAGTGTCTCCTACGTTAAGGATGACAAAATAGCTGGCTAGCTAACCTCGGTGAATTAAGATAATCACTCTAAGACTACACACTCTAAACTACACAATTATCTTGGATACGAAGACAGCAAAGACAACTATGTAGCTATCTAATACTACACTAATCAAGTCGTTCAGTTGAGTGTGATAGTTACTACAGTGCTACGGTAGCCGGTGAACGTATGCTAGCTGGCTAGCTGCTAGGCAGATAGGAGGGCGACGAAATACGATAATAACGCAATTATCACTCTAAGACTCCACACTCTAAGCTGTGCCTTCTATATCCTCTGTTTGCTGTGTTTTTTATCCCTACCGTGATTTGGTTGATTCCTAATTTCAGGCTTTTGAGTACTTTTGTGTTCCAGGGGCTCGCGAGTGGCGCAGCGGTTTAAGGCACTGCATCCCAGTGCTAGAGATGTCACTACAGTCCCTGGTTTGATTCAAGGCTGTTTCACAACCGGCCGTGATTGGGAGTCCCATAGGGTGGCGCACAATTGGCCGCGTGTCGTCCAGGTTACGGGTTGGCTGGGGTAAGCCGTCATTATAAAAATGAATTTGTTCTTAACTGACTTGCCTACTTAAATAAAGGTTAAATTAATAAAAATACTTGAAGATGTATTATTTCAGTAATACTTTCTTCTAATCCTGTCTTTTATCTCTTCCATAATACTATAAATACAAAGTCGAATACTAATTACAACATTCCCTATCTTGAATGGAATAGTGGAACAGTTGCCGTAGTTTATTTGTTTATCAATTGTTGTATTTTATTGTTTTCCTATTTTTTTGTATTACAATCCCTACCATGGATAGTATTGTGTGTTCCATTATTCGACCCCTCTATGGGAATTTGTAATATTTAGAATAGCCATGGAGTAGTCTTGTTGTCTCGGAACAGTTGGTTATGAATATCGTTTCATGAATACGAGAGCTACACATTTCCCTTTTAATCTATTCACCTTGAAGAGTGGGTACAGAACTTTGCTCCATTCTGCAATTATCTTCTGGAACTGATTATCATGATTATTTTTGTGCCATCGAGTCATTTGCCCAGGCTTTTAACAATTATTTCCTCTTTAAAGTATGCAAATTTGGCAACGATTGGCCAGTCACATCTCTGACCTCTCTGTCCGAAATGGTGTACACATTATTACATTTACAATACTTACTATTTTTGTTGCATTGTCGAGAAGGAACCTGCAAGTACGAATTTTGTTTGACAGTGTATACCATGTGTATCCTGTACATACAACTAATAAAAATACAAACTTGAGGGGAGTCCACTCTCACTGTTAAATCTCTTTTTTCCCCTGCTTATATATAGAAGTGATGACTAAACTGTGAGTGCCAAATGGCACCCTGTGCCCTATATAGTGCACTACTTTTGACCAGAACTCTATGGGCTGCCAGTCAGGACGTATCCTATAACAGTTGTGACAAACCACCACATGAACACTTCCCCAGAACACATGCAGTAGAGTGACAGACACAAACACTGATCATAGCTGTCTCATAGCAAAGTCATTTATTTTCATGTTTGTTTTAGCTGGTTGAGACTTCCCTAGACATAATAAACGTCTACCCAATTCCCCTTCCCATTGGTATTTTGTCTTGTAAGCCGTCCAGGACTCCTAAATCTCACTGGTTTTACTGAAACCTATCATCTCCTCTTGGCATTGTTGCAGACATCAGGCCCACCGACAGAGCTGCATCCTCTATTTTTGTAAAGAGACAAGGGTCTGTGTCCCAAATGGCACCCTATTCCCTGTGGGGTTTGGTCAAAAGTAATGCACTACATAGGGAATAGGGTGCCATTTGGAATGCAGGTATCAGTAAGTATTTGTTGGGAGTGGAACCCACAGCAGCTGTCTCAATAAGGCGGTGCTGAGGCTTGAGATTGAGAGTGGGGAGAAGAGAAATTGACTTTGGTCTATTTAATTTATTTTGCCCATCTTCATACTTTATCTGTCGCAAGCAAGCTATAAACTGATCACAGGGGGATGGAAGACATGGAGATGAGGTGGGTAGACACTATGCATCCCAGTGTCATTATAAACCGTGACAGACAACAGCAAAACAACAACAGTTTCAACACACTAGTAAATCTCTCTGTTAGAATAACAGACAATACAGGGCCCTGAACTGAAGAATGGAGAGAGGGAAGGAGAAGGGAGAGGAAGGAAAGAGTGTAGACTGAAGAGGAGAGAAAGAGATTGGAGGGAGACTCAATAGCAGAAGGAGAGATGGAGACTGGAAATTATATGGAGTGCTTAAGGCGAGATAGAGGGTGAAGAGGAGAAGGAGACAAGAGGAGAGGGAGATATGGAAGGAGAATGTAAAGGAGAAGGAGAGAGTGGTTAAGGAGAGACAGAAAAGAAGGAGAGAGTGTTTAAAAGAGTACAGGGAGAGTGGATAAGGTTCAGTAGACTGAAAAGGAAAGGGGGAGAGAGAGCGAGAAGGAGAACGTGCTTAAGGGCCAGTAGTCTGATAGGTCTGTCTGTGAAACCTCAGTCACACTTCAGTAGAGAGGACCCATCAGACCTAGATGGCCCCACTCTGATGACTACACCCACAAACACGCACCCACACGAACATGCACGCACATACACACACACACACATTCTGAACTACGGTACATTCCCGCTTTAAGCCCACATGGTCGGAATATGTACCAAAAAATCGAACTACCACTTAAACCATGGGCGACATTCACAGTGACTATTGCAATTCACAAGACTGAAGTTAAAAACGTGACTTCTCAGGGTACGCACATGTACACACATGCACACACAAACATGTCCTGTGAAGGAGGAAACTTGGCTCTGGTCTGCTGCCAGTGAGTCATGGAGTGACTGGACAGTTTAGTGTGTGTGTGCGCGCGTGGATGTGTGGACAGTATGAGACATAGTGTGGTGTGTAGATGCTGGCTCAGGAAATTCCCTTGAACAGAACGGAAAGGACGGTGGCTTTAATAAGCGTTGTGGTTTCCAGAATGATCCTTTCCTGTTTACTGAGGGCCGGCAGTAAACACATCTCCCTTTCTCTCTCTATTGACGTGTGTGTGTGTGTGTGTGTGTGTGTGTGTGTGTGTGTGTGTGTGCGTGCGTGCGTGCGTGCGTGCGTGCGTGCGTGCGTGCGTGCGTGCGTGCGTGCGTACTATAGCCTGATGCCTTCCCAAAAGTTATATTTATTTGTGTGTGTTTTTATGGACTAATATACATATTTCTAATTCTGTAAAAAGCTTTTTTGAGGAAAGGAAATGAGTTTTAATATGGAGTCATGTTATTTTAATACAAACGTGTGACTCATCAGTCACATGTGCATCTTTTCGTCTCAACTATGTTGCAGCTTTTATGCTCAGACTTGAATAAGCCCATAAACATGTCCTTACACAGAATTGTCAGCTAAATTACCAAACTTTATTGAAACAACAGCAATACTGTAGTGAATATAATGCAGAGACAAGGCTTTTTATTAGCACCGCTTAGGATACGTCCCAAATGGCACCTTGTTCCCTACATAGTGCATACAAGCCAAATGGGCCCTAGTCAAAAGTAGTGCACTATATAGGGAATCATGTTCGATTTGGGACACACATTTAGTCTACAGTCTATCTTCAGTATTGACACTAGCATCCTTCTGATGACTATGCATCTCTGGAGTGTGCACCCTGTGTTTAACACTAGAAGTGATGGTCAATCTGACTGTTTTCAATTTGGTGATTTTCAATTTTGTAATTTCAATAAAAACCTTGAAACCACATGTCTCTGACATTTCCTAAGTATGTGGTTTTTGAACTAGTACTTTCAGTGCCATGATGGTCAGAATGACCATATGGATATTTAGCCCTTAGCCTATCATTTCCACGCTGCTGCGGAAATCAAATTAACATAATACTCAACTCCCCAGCAAAATCCATCTGTTTAATAGCCGGTCCTCGAGGAGTACCAGTAGCCACGAGTCTAATAAATCCATTTAAACTTTTGCGACGAGCAATCCCGGATCCAGGATCGTAATCATAGCCTCAAATGAATTAGCATAACGCAGGGGACATAAATACCCCTAGAATCTTTTCCTATTCATGAAAATCGCAAATTAAATGAATGAAATATATTCAAACACAAGCTTAGCCTTTTGTTAACAACACTGTCATCTCAGATTTTCAAAATATGCGTTACAGCCAACGCTAGACAAGCATTTGTGTAAGTTTATCATGGCATAATGCTATGCTAGACTCTGCTGGCAGCAGACAACATTTTCACGAAAATAAGAAAAGCAACCAAATTAAATCATTTACCTTTGAAGAACTTCAGATGCTTTCACTCAGGAGACTCCCAGTTAGATAGCAAATGTTCCTTTTTCCCAAAAATATTATTTTTGTAGACGAAATAGCTCCCGTTTGTTCATCATGCTTGGCTGAGAAATCGACTGGAAAATGCTACCACTACAACTCCGAACTTTTTTCAAAATTAGCTCCATAATATCCACAGAAACACGGCAAACGTTGTTTAGGCTCCATCCTCAAGGTGTTTTTAACAAATATATTCAATAATATATCCGTCGAAGCAATTGGTTTCTCATAAGAAGCGATTGGAAAAATGGCTACCTCAGTATTTTACGCAAGATTTTCTGCGGGAGACACCATGTGACCACTTGCTATATATGGTCCCTTACGGCTATTCTTCAATGGAAATGCGTAAAAAGACGTCACAATGCTGTAGACACCTTTGGAAATACGTGGAAAACGTAAGCTCATCCGTAGCTCATTCACAGCCACATAAGGAATCATTGGCATTGAGGCAGTTTAAAAAATGCGGCACTTCCTGGTTGGATTTTTATCTGGGTTTCGCCTGTAACATCGGTTCTGTTGCACTCACAGACAATATCTTTGCAGTTTTGGAAACGTCAGAGTGTTTTCTATCCAAAACTGTCAATTGTATGCATAGTCGAGCATCTTTTCGTGATAAAATATCTTGTTTAAAACGGGAACGTTTTTCATCCAAAAATTGTAATAGTGCCCCCTAATGCCTAACTGGTTATTTACTAGAAAAGCTTGGCCTTGTTGCATCCCCCTTTGTACCAGTGTAATTTGGTGGTGTTTATAAGTCTTAGGTAACATTAGAATATGAAATGTAAATGTTTTAAAGAACATAAGGCTGTAGGCTATACTGTAGTACCTTCAGAAAGTATAACACCCCTTGACTTGTTCCACATTTTGTTGTGTTACAGACTGAATATGAAATTGATTAAATAGAAGAAAAAAATTGTCACTGGCCTACACACAATACCACATGATGTCAAAGTGGAATGATGTTTTTTGACATTTTTACAAATTCATTAAAAAGGAAAATCTGACAAGTATTCAACCCCTAAGTTCAGGAGTAAAAATGTGCGTAACTCCCTAGAATCAATTGACGTACTGGTGTGTCGATCTAAGTTACAAGTTACATAAAAAAAACATAAAAATCGTTAATTTTAAAGTAAAAATATCCACCAGTGTCACACTTCAGCAGAGCTAGAGCGATATTTACAGACCATGAGACATCCCGAAAATCGGTCATCTCACTAAAACATCTGTAGCATCCGAACGGTTTAACCTACAAACTGTTATGGAAAGGGGAGACTCTCACCAACTCTATGGTGTTCTTAATTTTGCTCTACGACCCGCACAAGTGCCAGGAGACATGTCTGAAGTCGGTACTGTCGATGTGCCAACTTCTGTTTAGTAGCTCCAAACAGTTTGAGCTGGAACCCCACAAGTGTCACAAGAGTCATCTGAACGTAACCAGTACCGGATAAAAAAAAAAAAAAAGAAGGTCAGTATGAAGGTCGTTTTGTGCCTACCCAACAAAGGGGTTCAACGTGTGTAAAACAAAATATATATATACAGTATATATTTCCTGAGTTTTTTTATATGTCCTAGAAACCATTTTTTTTACTGTTCTTTTTGCCATTTATGAATTTGCTTTAGTAGTAAAGGCCAAAATCTATATATTATTTTATACCTGGACACTGTGTGCGATAATAGTGTTTAATTGGTAGATGGGTACATAAAAAAATAAAAAAATAGCAGACATGGAATATCCCTTTGAGCATGTTGAAGTAAAAAATTGCACTTTGGATGGTCACTACAAATATACAGGCATCCTTCCTAACTCAGCTGCCAGAGAAGCAGGAAACCGCTCAGGGATTTCACCATGCAGGCCAATGGTGATTTTAAAACAGTTACAGAGTTTAATTGCTGTGATAGGAGAAAATTGAGGATAGATCAACAACATTGGACTGTAGTTACTCCAAAATGCTAACCTAATTGACAGAGTGAAAAGAAGGAAGCTTGTACAGAATACAAACATTCCAAAACATGCACAAGGTTTGCAACAAGGCACTAAAGTAATACTGCAAAAAAATGTGGCAAAGCAATCAACTATTTGTCCTTAATACGAAGTGTTAGGTTTTGTGTCATTATAATGAATATAGGTGTCGATATGACAGCGGTCAAAAAAAGGATTATTATTGTCAGTTGTTGGT
The DNA here is from genome assembly GCF_034236695.1 of Oncorhynchus nerka. Taxonomy (NCBI): domain Eukaryota; kingdom Metazoa; phylum Chordata; class Actinopteri; order Salmoniformes; family Salmonidae; genus Oncorhynchus; species Oncorhynchus nerka. The sequence continues at coordinate 41,538,281 of NC_088401.1, read as the reverse complement.
CACATTATTTGAGGCCTCGCTCGTGCTTATAGTATGGTGTGTGAGTCTTCACGCAACAGTTGGATCACATTGTTGTTATCTGTTATCCCTTGTCCTAACAGTCACCACAAATCCTTGTAACTTTCACTTGTTTTTGACACACTCCCATTAACAAGTTGCTTGCAGCTGAAATAGGTGTTGTGGGTTCTGTTCCAAGTGCATCTGCCCACCTTGCAGTTTCTCCTCCCCGGGAGATATGTGCAATTTGGCTCGTTCAATGACTCACAGGGACTCTTTGCTGCTGACTTGGCCCTCCTGTCTCTCACATAGCCCTTGTATCAGACTCATCATAAAGTCTCTCCTGCTCATGGTGTTGTACATGCATGTTTGAACAACACATGCATTGATAGCAGCCAAGTCAAGCATATTGTACAACACAGCAACAGGCCGGCTGCGAGTTCCTCCTTTTACGTAGTACACTATGCCATCTGACCCGAAACATTATTCAACACTTGCTCACCTGCTCCCCAATATGGATCCTATCCCAAAAATGTAAAGCCATTCAGCATGAATTAGAAAAATTATCATCAGAGATTATGATAATCATCATCCATTTCTTCCCTGCCATCTGAGTCGTTTTCATTCAGATATTGTAGCAAAGCTAACGCAGCATGTGCATCCATTCATCTTGATCTTGCCACACACTCTCTCACTGTGTAGGACACTCCAAGTAGGCCTAGAGAAGACTAATTACACTGTTTGGATTCTTTGGACTGATATAGTGTATACCGTTTTGAGATGAGATCATTAGAATAGATGAACACAATAGGATGGCACGCCCTGTTCTTCATTCACAATTGGTGATTACATAATGATGCATTGTTTGCTTCCCTCACTCATCACTCACCCATTCTCTCCCTTTTTCCCCATCATACTATACTTCATTTATTTCATCTGTTATTATACACTACATGGCCAAAAGTATTAGTGGATTCAGCTATTTCAGCAACACCCTTCGTTGACAGGTGTATAAAATCGAGCACACAACCATGCAATTTTCATAGACAAACATTGGCAGTAGAATGGCCCATACTAAAGAGCTCAGGGACTTTCAATGTGTCACCGTCATAGTATGCCACCTTTCCAACTAGTCAATTTGTCAAATGTATGTTGTGCTAGAGCTGCACCGGTCAACTTTAAGTGCTGTTATTGTGAAGTGGAAATGTCTAGGAGCAACAACGGCTCAGCCGTGAAGTGGTAGGCCACACAAACTTTTGGCCATGTAGTGTATTTTTGATATTAGTTTCGGTATAGCTTCGGTTCAGTTTCAAGGCACTTATTGGGGTGATTATCTATTGGGCAAGGCACATTCAACTATTGGAGAAAGAGTGGAGCAGGCCAGGGAAAACCATTCAAATAATGGCATGCCCTAAAACTGTTTATAACTCGAGTTCTGTTTGTGATATTAAGATTATAACAACGACAGTGTGTTATCAAATAAAATCAAAGATTATTTGTCACTTGCGCCGTTTACAACAGTGAAATGCTTACTTACAGGCTCTAACCAATAGTGCAAAAAAGGTATTAGGAAAACACATAATAGCACAATTGGTTGGGCGCATGTAAAACTGCTGCCATTTCTTCCGGCGCCATTTTATATAGACTTATTTAGGAAAAGTCAAGGAGGAGGGTTACACTACTAAACACGTCAGAGTAAATAAACATTTCAATGTGTTGTGAGTCATTAAAATGCTCTCTGCCTTTCTAGTGTTAATATACACAGTCACAAAAAAATTAATTAATATTTATTTTAGGAAGATCATAAAAAACATGATACATGGCAAATCTATTTATGTTTTGAGTTTTATTTATCTGTGCTTAGTAGCCAAAGCTAAGGCTATGTAGTTATATTTTGAAACACAGACCATCTGCGCATTTGGTATAGTTGTTTGGCAAAAATAGGTTAATTAGAAACCTTAAAATCTGGTCTTTCTGATTGTATAGCAATCAAAACATCTGGCCTGCATGGACCTCTGTAGAATGATATTTGGAGAAGTGCTATTTGGTAAGTCACTGCATGATGTCAGGTCATCAGTTTCTTCATTCTTTATTTGACAATTGATTATATTGTCATCCATCACACACACACACACACACACACACACACACACACACACACACACACACACACACACACACACACACACCTCACTCCAAATAGATCCCAGTTGCTCTTTAGTCCCGGGCCCTGACCAGCGGGGCCACCACAAACCTTCCTCCTTCCTGCATCCAAAGAAGAAATGTCAGATCATCAAAATACAACTGAACCCAAATGAATTAGCTCTTCTTTCAACAGAGAATAAAACCACATGTAGGTTTATCTAAATGTGGTTAAAATTATAAGAGAAGTAACAAGACAAAGCCCTCCACTGATTATTGATCCCCAACCTTGGACTTGCTCCAATCAGACCAGTAAGGGCCTTGTCAGCTCTTGCACAGGAACACATGCACTGGTATGAACAACGCCCTGCTAATAGTTACAAACTCCCAAACAGATAACATGACATCCTGATAACTCAGAAATAGACATCCTGATAACTCAGAAATAGAACTTGGTTGAGGCACACTCAGATGTAGGATCTTTCATCAACCTGTGGCCAGAAAACTTTCCTGCAATGTAGGACATTTAAAACATGTGTATTTGAGGTTTAAAAATGCTTCAGAAGTTTGTAATTTCCACTTTGAAATTTCAGACTTGATTTTCTTTTACGAAAAATGTATCAACCCATACAAAACTGTTAATGAATTATAATTCACTTAATTTGTCACATTTCTTGTTGCTGCAGCACGATTTTCCTGCTGGCTAAAATTAAGCTCTGGTCAACCATTTGCCATCAGGCCGGGCCATCAGGCCGGGCGGTGACATTTTGATTTAAACACAGTCAGTCCCATTTCGCTGCCGATATATTAAAGCAATGCTTTGGTTACCGGCTCTCAGTTCTGAGTCACAGGCAAAAACATGAATGACATTTTTCTCTTACTTTGTGTAGGACAGGACTTTGATAAGTCATATTTTCTGTTTGCTAGACAGTTCAATCAACAGTCCCCACAGGGTTAGGAGCTAGGGTTAGTTTTAGGGTTAGGAGCTAGGGTTAGGTTTAGGGTTAGGTTTTTGGGTTAAGGTTAGGGTAAGAGTACAGGTAAGGATTAGAATTAGGTTTAGGGCTGGAAAATAGGATTTTGAATGGGACTGAATTGTGTGTCCCTACAAGGTTAGCTGTACAAGACTGTGTGTGTGTGTGTGCCCCCTGTTCCCAGCACACCATCCTCCACCCTTACTCCCTACAGATAGGAGTGTCTTTGAAGAGAGGCCTGATGGAGAGGGAGATAAGATGGGGCTCCCAGGATGAGGAAGCCTGGTCCGGCTGCTGTGTGTGTGTGTGACGGTGAGCTCTGTGACTAGATTAGAGGCAGCAGATGGTGCATATTCTAGATTCCTCTTTTCCCTGGAGCGGTGTGTGTGCTCTGCTGGGACCCCCTGGAGTAACAGTGGCTCTCTGTGGTTGGCGAGGGGCACCCCAGACCACCCCAGCCCCAGCCCAGCTCCCTGTAACCCTACCCCAGTGATAACCATCGCACCCTGGGCCGGGGCCCACCGCATACCCCCAGAGGCCTCCCACCGCCCCCACCTTGGGGTCACCAAGGAGGGGCAACACTTTCACGTCAATGCAGGCCTGTCTGGAGGTCTAGCATAGCTCCACTGAATCTGATAACTGATTCACACATCCGCATTGCTTTGTTTTAAGCCTGGATCACGTTCAACTCACAAGGTTAGCCTTTCACTATGTGATGTCTGTGTTACTGTTGAGGAGGCAGGTATTGGGAAACTATAGAAATATTGAACATTGAAGTAAATCAAGCCATAGTTGTGAGAGTTTATATGAAATGATCACTACATAGTAATAGCATTACAATATAACTGGCCACTTATTTCCTACCTGTGATTCTAAGACTGACCGAGACGTAATCTGTGAAGTAAAAATGGTTTGTGTAATTGGAGAAAAACTGAGGAAAAGCTTTCATTGAATGTCTGGGCTGGGAGAGAGAAGCTGCATACCAAAATGGCATCCTATTCTGTTTATAGTACACTACTTTCGACCAGAGCCCTAATGCGCTATATATAGGGAATATAGTGCCATTTAGGCCAGAAAGTGTTAATTCCTCGTTCCTCGCGGGGCCTGGCAGCGAGTCCAGTGGATATTGGAGTGATTGGGTATGGTATGGGGTTTGTATCGAAATATTTGCCCAACCTGGGTTCATTACAGATCAGAGAGAGGTCCTTTTTTAAAGCTAGTATGGCGGGAGAGCACTTAGGGCCCTCCCCTCTCCCCTCTTCTCTTCTCTTCTATTCTCTCCTATCCTCACCTCTTCCCTCTTCTTGACAGATGTGAAGTGCGTGTCACAACTATGGTTTCTGCAGCTTTCTGCAAACATACAGAGCCTTGACTGACATCCTCTACTCTGTAAACTAGCTTAAAATGGTTCTGATCATCTGTTAAAACTGTTCCAGTTGTTTGAAAAGAAAAGACAAGTATCGGGTTGGGCTGTTGTTTTTCAGACTACATACCTACTATTTAGTAAATTGTTTGTAAGGACCTAAATTAAACATCTGATGAATTCTATTATGAATCATTACTAAATACTTTAAAAGTTGTTTATAAATGTGTGAATAACTAGATTACTAACATTTACAAATGTGGGAGTAATGATGAATAAATGATGAATAAATGATTTAATAATCCATTGTAAATGCTTTATTTACATGGAGTTTTTATAAAGCGCTACCAACATGGTAATTGATTCAATATCACAACATTTTTTATCCATTTGATAAACATGTAAGAAAGAGGAGCCAACCGAAGTTTGCAACATCTCCAATCTGTCACATGCGTTTATGTTTTTCAAAGGATTTGTAACTGGCAGCGATGATGTTCAGTAATCAAACCAACAGACCACTTCAACTACAATAACATTCTCAGTAAAAAAAAAGAAGATTGCTTTGACTGTAATATGTTGTTGTTTATCTGCCTTAGTTGAATGCACAAACTGTAAATTACTCTGGATAAGAGTGTCTGCTGAATGATCAAAATGTAAATGTAAAAATTTTTTTGTAGAGTACAGTAGAGTTTAATTCAGTACAGTACAATATCAATCAATCAATCAATCAAATTCATTTATAAAGCCCTTTTTACATCAGCCGATGTCACAAGGTGCTATACAGAAACCCAGCCTAAAACCCCAAACAACAAGCAATGCAGATGTAGAAGCACAATATTGTTTAATTCAGCAGAGTATAGTAGAGTACAGTACAGTTTAGTTCAGTAGAGTAGAGGAGATTAGAGTAAAGTAGTGTAGAGTAGAATACATTATACTCTACTATACACTATACATCTACTGTGCTGTTCTGTACTCTACTGTAATGTAATATACTCTACTTTTCTTTACTGTACTGTACTCTAATGTACTGTACTCTGATGTGCTGTGCTGTATTGTGCTGTCCAAACTTGCGAAACATAGATGTCTATGATTGGTTCAGACTTGGTCCGGGTCTGGACCTGACAAAATCTGAACCAATCCTGGACATCTATGTTTGGGACAAATCAAGGACGGTCCAGACCGGACCAAATTCAAACCAATTATAGACGTCTATGTTTGGGCCAAATATAGGCTGGTTCAGACCAAAAATAAACGTCCATGGACTTTTAAATGAAGGCCGGTCTGGACCGCACCAAAAGAAGACGGCCAGTCCGGAGTGGACAAAAAAAGTGGGATTAAGTTAGGGACTCATGGTTAGATATCAGGATCCCTGCAAAAAGAGAAGTGTCCATCCAAAATGGCACCCTATTCCCTAACACAGTGCACCACTTTTGACCACCCCATTTGGGTCCTGGTCAAAGGTAGTGTACTATATAGGGAATAGGATGCCATTTGGGACACAGCCATGGAGGGCCTATGTGACTGAGCATGTGCTATCAGTCGTACAGTACAATACGTAATCTAGTCTAGTCAGAGATGATCAGACATTAGATAGGATACATAAAGATTTATCTTGTGGTGATGGAGATTGTGGTGATTTCTTCCTCCCCCTCCCTCAATCAATCAAATATATTTATGAAGCTCTTTGTACATCAGCAGATGTCACAAAACCCTTAGGTAACCCAACCTAAAACCCAAAAGGGCAAACACCCAAGATGTAGAATAGAGAGAGAGGGAGAGAGAGACAGTTGAGGTGAGGAGACAGACAGAAAGACCGTTGGTGTCGTGAGTCGTTATCAGAGTATTACTGTGCCACAGATGCCAGCCAGGTAGGGAAGTACTGTACAGTGCAGAGTTCCTCCCAGCTCCATACGATGTGGTGGTATAGCACCCTATTCCCTACACAGTGCACTAATTTTGCCCGGAGGCTACAGGGACTCTGGTCAAAAGGGTGACATTTGGGATGCAGACTAGATGACTAGATGGGTACAAACCATCAACTCCACACCCAGTAGAGCGACATGAATAGCCTACTATCCACCTCCTTCTCTTCCCCTTTCCCACACACAGAGACTGCTAACAAAGGCAGGCATTTTGTGATTCCATATTTACTTTGATAAGTAGCTTTACCTGAGTGACATTTTGTGAGGCGCAGGAAAAATCCCCTTCTCAATCTGCCCAGGTCAATTACGGCTGCATTCGAAATGGCACCCTCTTCCCTACATAAAAGTGTAGTGGCACCCTCTTCCCTACATAAAAGTGTAGTGGCACCCTCTTGCCTGGAAATAATTAGTGCACTATGTAGGGAATAGGGTGCCATTTGCGGTGAAACCTATGTTACAGGAGGACACCTGTAGGCCTGCAAGTGATGGAGGGAAGATGGGGGTGGGGATGATAATAAGCCTGTTTTTTTTCAATATAACAAGGGTCTAGGGTCATGTACCCCTGCTGTCTTTTTTTATTAGAAAAGCCTTCACTTCTTTAGAAACCTCATAATATCGAATAATTTCTGCCACACAATCCGAGTAGCTCCCTGTGCATGTCTCCGTTCAAAAATAACAATTTCCTTGTCACAAAGCTTGAGCCAAATCAGTTTTAAATGAGTAACATGATCCACCCTCCCTCCCTCCCTCCTGCTTCCTTTTCCAAACACTGGGACCTACATGGGGGTAGGAGGGAGTTGGGGAGAGAGAGAGAGGGAGAGAGAAAGGAAAGAGAGAGAGAGAGAGAGAGAGAGAGAGAGAGCACAAATGACCGTGAGTCAAGAAAGCACTTTGTCTCAGGGGCGTACCTTTATACCCTTCTGGAAGGCCTTTGTCAATTCAAAGCACAATTTCCTATTTGAGAAATACGCAACAAGAGAAGAAAAAAAATCTGGCATTTTTGAAAATAATTTATGACCGGACAATGCAATGAAAATTCCTTATATGAAATATGTTGATGCTTCCAACTACAAGAGCTCTATTTTGGAAACCCATCTATCTAGGAAAGTCTTGGCACTTTGGTGACATAGTTATTCTAAAGAGTGGAACCTATGGTATGTTCTGATTCTATGCCGACCTGAGCCTAATAAAGGTACATTTTGTTTAGAGTTTTGACAGTGTCTTCGGCCCAAATGGCACCCTACTCACTATATACAGATGTAGGATCTTAATTTCATCTCTCTTTTGTTGCTGAGAATTTTCATGCACCGCAGGAAAAGCAGATAAGCTTTTTGATTTACATAATTTCACTGGAAACCCCCACTAACAAATGGTTATATTAATAGCACTGCACTTTTCATGTAGTCTAATTTTGGCCAGCTAATAGCCTAACCACCAATCAAGCAACATGATTAACTACATTTTCAAATCCTGCTAATGCAGGATTAATTTGTTGTGACAATACTGGTCAAATTAAGATCCTACACCTGTAAGTGCACTACTTTTGACCAGAGCCCTATTGACTCTGGTCTTTTTAAAATTATATAAGAAAATGTTCATTGTCAATTACTGTAATATAAAGTACAATGTATTCCACAGTAATGACATGCAGTGGTGGCTATAATAACTCATATTATGAGAGTGTATTATGGGTAAGAGTTTTGGAGTGAACCATAACTCACTTTAAGACCCAATCCTACTCCTCACTGCCTCTCCCTGCTGCTCTCCTGTGTGTCCTACCTTGGGGTTAGTCTGATTTATGTTGACTAATTGCCAGTGAGAGCTGGCACCATAGACTGAACGCTCTCTGCTATATCTCAGTCAGCAGCCCAACGCGCCAGTGAAATCGCCCTGGCTAACCACCACAGAACACACAACAGATTGTTGTGAAATAAAAACAAACATTGGCACCCTACTCCCTATGTAATGCACTACTTTTGACCAGGACCCATTGGGATGCCATTTGGGACTCAAACATGCAGACACAGCAATGTTGATCTGGCCCTGCCCTGACGCCCCTGTACAACACTACCACTGACTTATTTGTCCCATATTACACAATTCTAATTTTACTTTTAAGCAATATTTACACCCCCCCCCAAACCCTCTCCTCACCCCACAGCCATATAAAAATAAGAAAAATGCCTTTCATGAACTAACAATTGCAGTATACTTTTCCCCCCTTGCTAGCTCTGACTTTGTCAATAGCTACTTTATTGAGGCAAAATGTACTTACTTTGACTGTGACATGCGGTTGTCCCACTTAGATATCTTAAGAGTATCTGCTTAATGTGTCACGTTCTGACCTTAGTTCCTTTGTTTTGTCTTTTGTTTTAGTATGGTCAAGGCGTGAGTTGCGTGGGTTGTCTATGTTAGTTTTTCTATGATTTTTTATTTCTCTGTTTGTCCTGATATGGTTCTCAATCAGAGGCTGCTGTCAATCGTTGTCCCTGATTGAGAACCATATTTAGGTAGCCTGTTTTCTATTATGTTTTGTGGGTGGTTATTTTCAGTCTTTGTGTGTCTGCACCAGACAGAACTGTTTCGGTTGTTTTTTTTAATTCAGTGTTCAGTTTTGACTATTATTAAATAAGATTAACACTAACCACGCTGCACTTTGGTCCTCTCCTTCTTCCACCCAAGACAACAGTTACAGAACCACCCACCAAAAAAAGACCAAGCAGCGTGGTAACAGGCAGCAGCAGCAGGAGCAGCGCTATAAGGAGGAATGGACATGGGAGGACATTCTGGACGGCAAGGGTTGCTACACATGGGAGGAGATCCTGGCTGGAAGGGATCACCTCCCATGGGAACAGGTGGAGGCAGCCAGGAGAGCGGAGGCTGCAGCTAAAGGGAGCCAGCGCTTTGAGGGAACACGGCTGGCAAGGAAGCCCGAGAGGCAACCCCAAAAATATATTGGGGAGGCACACGGGGAGTGTGGCTAAGTCAGGTTGGAGACCTGAGCCAACTCCCCGTGCTTACCGGAGAGCGAGAGGGACCGGGCAGGCACCGTGTTATGCCGTGAGGCGCACGGTGTCCCCAGTGCGTGTGCATAGCCTGGTGCGGTACATTGCAGTGCCTCGTATCGGCCGGGCTAAAGTGGGCATCGAGCCAGGTGCCATGAAGCCGGCTCAGCGCATCTGGTCTCCAGTGCGTCTCCTCGGGCTGGTCTCCTGTCTGTCCTGAGCCGCCAGAGCCTCCCGTCTGTCCTGAGCCGCCAGAGCCTCCCGTCTGTCCTGAGCCGCCAGAGCCTCCCGTCTGTCCTGAGCCGCCAGAGCCTCCCGTCTGTCCTGAGCCGCCAGTCTGTCCTGATCCGCCAGAGCCGCCAGTCTGACCTGATCCGCCAGAGCCGCCAGTCTGTCCTGAGCCGCCAGAGCCGCCAGTCTGTCCTGAGCCGCCAGAGCCGCCAGTCTGCCCTGAGCCGCCAGTCTGTCCTGAGCCGCCAGTCTGTCCTGAGCCGCCAGAGCCGCCAGTCTGTCCTGAGCCGCCAGAGCCGCCCGTCTGTCCTGAGCTGCCAGACCCGCCCGTCTGTCCTGAGCCGCCAGAGCCGCCCGTCTGTCCTGAGCCGCCAGAGCCGCTAGTCTGTCATGAGCCGCCAGAGCCGCCAGTCTGTCCTGAGACGTCAGTCAGCCAGGAGCTGCCAGAGCCGTCAGTCAGCCAGGATCTGCCAGAGCCATCAGTCAGCCAGAAGCTGCCAGAGCCGTCAGTCAGCCAGGGGCTGCCAGAGCCGCCTGTTGCACCGGCGATGCCGGAATCGCCCTTCAGTCTTCCGCCTGTCCGGCACTGCCGGAGTCTCCCACCTGCCGGAGTCGTCCTTCACTCCGGTGCTGCCGGAGTCTCCCGCCTGTCCGGCGCTGCTGGAATCTCCCGTCCATTCGGGACCCGTGGCTTGGGTCTTCAGTCCGAGGTCGGCGGCGAGGGTCGCCACGTTAAAGAGGCCACGGAGGCAGGTAGAGAGGCGGAGAAGGACTATGGTGGAGTGGGGTCCACGTCCCGCGCCAGAGCCGCCACCGCGGACAGACACCCACCCAGACCCTCCCCTATAGGTTTAGGTTTTGCGGCCGGAGTCCGCACCTTTGGGGGGGGGGTACTGTCACGTTCTGACCTTAGTTCCTTTGTTTTTGCCTTTTGTTTTAGCATGGTCAGGGCGTGAGTTGGGTGGGTTGTGTATGTTAGTTTTTCTATGATTTTCTATTTCTGTGTTTGGCCTGATATGGTTCTCAATCAGAGGCAGCTGTCAATTGTTGTCCCTGATTGAGAACAATATTTAGGTAGCCTGTTTTCTATTGTGTTTTGTGGGTGGTTATTTTCAGTCTTTGTGTGTCTGCACCAGACATAACTGTTTCGGTTGTTTCTTTGTTGTTTTTGTTATTCAGTGTTCAGTTTTGATTATTATTAAATAAGATGAACACTAACCACGCTGCGCTTTGGTCCTCTCATTCTTCCACCCAAGACAACCCTTACATAATGACTAAAATGTAAAAAGGAAAAAACTCAAAGGTAATGATGGTGATGGAGAAAAAGGAGAGGGAGCTGCTGATGAAGCTGCTATGTGGCTGTAGTCCTAAAGTGCATGCAAGGTAACACTGGTAACTTTCAGGAATAAGCTTTAGAAAACCATTAATAAACTATGAATAAATAAATATTAACTTACTTGTTATTCATGAAATGTATTTTAAGTTATAAATGTTATCGCATTTAGTGGTTTTGCAACCTCATTGATAGAGACTTGCTCTGGGCATATCACCATATCATACCACCTTCTTGCCACCCCATGCCATGCCACCGACTCCATCTCTGACTGTGCCCTCGGAGGAATATGCAGGGGAGGAGATGTTGCTGCTTGTTTTCCCAATCTCAGTCACTGTGTCTGTGTGTGTGTGTGTGTGTGTGTCTGTGTGTGTGTGTGTGTCTCTGTGTGTGTGTGTATGTCTCTTCTCCTAGCCTCCCCTCCAACGCATATGCTAAATATTATCTTACTCCCTTTACACAGTAAAACAAAGCAACATCCCAGCTCTCTAGTCTCCCTATGCCTAGGAATGACAGGGCAAGCAATTGTCAAATTTTACAAATTAGTTGGGTGCAGTGATCTTTGACCTACTGTGGAAAATGAATGTTCATCTCTCTCTGGTCTAATGAGGTATGAACTAATGGCCCCCAGAAATGCCCTGGCTCTACAGAGTATTCAGCCTGTGTTCCAAATGACACCTTATTCCCTACACTATAAAGGGGTTACCATGAATTTGACAGTAATTTACAGGCAGCTGTGGCAAGTCAAATTCTGTATTTAATACTGTAATACTTTAATTCTGTACACCTAATGTAATATAAATACGGTATCAAAGCAAGTACTGTGTAATGACAGAAAGTACAATACCATAAAATGTACTGTGTTATACTGTTAAAAAGTGAATGCTACCGGAATCGGAATAAATGAGGGGAGGGGTTTGTATTTCAATATTTTACTGTAATTACAAGGGATTGGTGCAAGCAGGTTGTCTGCTAGGTAAAGAGTTTACACATTACAGCATATTAACTTCTTGTGTCGAGCAATCCCGTATCCGGGAGCGTAATCATAGCCTCAAGCTCATTAACATAACGCAACGTTAACTATTCATGAAAATCGCAAATGAAATGAAAGAAATATATTCACTCACAAGCTTAGCCTTTTGTTAACAACACTGTCATCTCAGATTTTCAAAATATGCTTTTCAACCATAGCAAAACAAGCATTTGTGTAAGAGTATTGATAGCTAGCATAGCATTAAGCCTAGCATTCAGCAGGCAACATTTTCAACAAAAAAAAGAAAAGCATTCAAATAAAATAATTTACCTTTGAAGAACTTCGGATGTTTTCAATGAGGAGACTCTCAGTGAGTTAGAAAATGTTCATTTTTTCCAAAAATATTATTTGTGTAGGAGAAATCGCTCCGTTTTGTTCATCACGTTTGGCTAAGAAAAAACCCCGAAAATTCAGTCATTACAACGTCAAACTTTTTTCCAAATTAACTCCATAATATCGACAGAAACATGGCAAACGTTGTTTAGAATCAATCCTCAAGGTGTTTTTCACATTTCTATTCGATGATAAATAATTCGTGGCAGTTTGGTTTCTCCTCTGAAGCAAATGGAAAAATGCATGCAGCTGGAGATTACGCAATAATTTCGACGGAGGACACCAAGCGGACACCTGGTAAATGTAGTCTCTTATGGTCAATCTTCCAATGATATGCCTACAAATACGTCACAATGCTGCAGACACCTTGGGGAAACGACAGAAAGTGTAGGCTCATTCCTGGCGCATTCACAGCCATATAAGGAGACATTGGAACACAGCGCTTTCAAAATCTGGTGCATTTCCTGTTTGAAATCTCATCTTGGTTTCGCCTATAGTTCATCAGTTCTGTGGCACTCACAGTTTTGGAAACGTCACAGTGTTTTCTTTCCAAAGCTGTCAATTATATGCATAGTCGAGCATCTTTTCGTGACAAAATATCTTGTTTAAAACGGGAACGTTTTCTTATCCAAAAAGTAAAAGAGCGCCCCCTATATCGAAGAAGTTAATGAATATTTGGTGTTTCATATCACTTGTGCTTTCAGAGGCCTTAATCTACCCATGGTGTCTGATTTCAAAAATGATTTACAGCGAAAGCACCACATATGATTATGATAGGTCATAGTCAAGTCACAAAAACACACAGCCATTTTCCAGCCAAAGAGAGTCACAAAAAGCAGATATAATATAATACAGATATAATATAGATAAAATGAATCACTAACCGTTGATGATCTTCATCAGATGACACTCATAGGACATCATGTTACACAACACATGTATGTTTTGTTCGATAATGTGCTTATTTATATCCAAAAATCTCAGTTTACATACAAAACGGAGCGATTTGACCTACACAAATAATATTTTGGGAAAAACTGAACATTTGCTATCTAACTAAGAGTCTCCTCATTGAAAACATCTGAAGTTCTTCAAAGGCAAATTATTTTATTTGAATGCTTTTCTTGTTTTTGTGAAAATGTTGCATGCTGAATGCTAGACTTAATGCTAGGCTAGGCTATCAATACTCTTACACAAATGCTTGTTTAGCTATGGTTCAAAAGCATATTTTGAAAACCTGAGATGACAGTGTTGTTAACAAAAGGCTAAGCTTGAGAGCAAATATATTTATTTAATTTCATTTGCGATTTTCATGAATAGGAAACGTTGCGTTATGATAATGAGCTTGAGGCTATGATTACGCTCCTGGATACGGGATTGCTCGACGCTAGAGGTTAACAGTCTGATGGCCTTGAGATAGAAGCTGTTTTTCAGTCTCTCTGTCCCAGCTTTGATGCTGGGACCTCGCCTTCTGGATGATAGTAGGGTGAACAGGCAGTGACTCGGGTGGTTGTTGTCCTTGATGACCTTTATGGCCTTCCTGTGACATCGGGTGGTGTAGGTGTCCTGGAGGGCAGGTAGTTTGCCCCCGGTCATGCGTTGTGCAGACCTCACTACCCTCTGGAGAGCCTTACGGTTGTGGGCGGAGCAGTTGCCGTACCAGGCGGTGATACAGCCCGACAGGATGCTCTCGATTGTGCATCTGTAGAAGTTTATGAGTGCTTTTGGTGACAAGCCGAATTTCTTCAGCCTCCTGAGGTTGAAGAGGCGCTGCTGCGCCTTCTTCACGATGCTGTCTGTGTGGGTGGAACAATTCAGTTTGTCTGTGATGTGTACGCTGAGGAAATTAAAACGTACTACCCTCTCCACTACTGTCCAATCGATGTGGATAGGGGGGTGTTCACTCTGCTGTTTCCTGAAGTCCACAATCATCTCCTTAGTTTTGTTGACGTTGAGTGTGTTATTTTCCTGACACCACACTCCGAGGGCCCTCACCTCCTCCCTGTAGGCCGTCTCGTCGTTGTTGGTAATCAAGCCTACCACTGTTGTGTCTTCCGCAAACTTGATGATTGAGTTGGAGGCGTGCGTGGCCACGCAGTCGTGGGTGAACAGGGAGTACAGGAAAGGGCTCAGAACGCACCCTTGTGGGGCCCAGGTGTTGAGGATCAGCGGGGTGGAGATGTTGTTGCCTACCCTCACTACCTGGGGGCGGCCCGTCAGGAAGTCCAGTACCCAGTTGCACAGGGCGGGGTCGAGACCCAGAGTTTGGAGGGTACTATGGTGTTAAATGCTGAGCTGTAGTCGATGAACAGCATTCTCACATAGGTATTCCTCTTGTCCAGATGGGTTAGGGCAGTGTGCAGTGTGGTTGAGATTGCATCGTCTGTGGACCTATTTGGGCGGTAAGCAGTGGGTCTAGGGTGTCAGGTAGGGTGGAGGTGATATGGTCCTTGACTAGTCTCTCAAAGTACTTCATGATGACGGAAGTGAGTGCTACGGGGCGGAAGTCCTTTAGCTCAGTTACCTTCGCTTTCTTGGGAACAGGAGCAATGGTGTCCCTCTTAAAGCATGTGGGAACAGCAGACTGGGATAGGGATTGATGGAATATGTCCATAAACCAGCCAGCTGGTCTGCGCATGCTCTGAGGGTGCGGCTGGGGATGCCGTCTGGGCCTGCAGCCTTACGAGGATTAAATGTTTTACTCACCTCGGCTGCAGTGAAGGAGAGTCCGCATGTTTTGGTTGCGGGCCGTGTCAGTGGCACTGTATTGTCCTCAAAGCAGGCAAAAAAGTGATTTAGTCTGCCTGGGAGCAAGACATCCTGGTCCGTGACTGGGCTGGTTTTCTTTCTTTTCTTGCCACATACTTCTTGTGTCTGAGCCGTTGAATTGCGATTCTACTGTCTCTATACTGAGGCTTAGCTTGTTTGATTGCCTTGCGGAGGGAATAGCTACACTGTTTGTATTCGGTCATGTTTCCGGTCACCTTGCCCTGATTAAAAGCAGTGGTTCGCGCTTTCAGTTTCATGCGAATGCTGCCATCAATCCACGGTTTCTGGTTTGGGAATGTTTTAATCGCACATTCTAATGAACTCGCTCACCGAATCAGCGTATTCGTCAATGTTGTTGTTTGACGCAATACGAAACATATCCCAGTCCACGTGATGGAAGCAGTCTTGGAGCGTGGAATCAGATTGGTCGGACCAGCGTTGAAAAGACCTCAGCGCGGGAGCTTCTTGTTTTAGCTTCTGTCTGTAGGCAGGGAGCAACAAAATGGAGTCGTGGTCAGCTTTTCCGAAAGGAGGGAGGGGGAGGGCCTTATATGCGTCGCGGAAGTTAGAATAGCAATGATCCAAGGTTTTACCAGCCCTGGTTGCGCAATCGATATGCTGATACAATTTAGGGAGTCTTGTTTTCAGATTAGCCTTGTTAACCTGTTGCTTCTACTCGGGACGCTTGCGTCCCAACTAGAGCTCTGGAAATGCAAATGCGCTACGCTAAATGCTAATAGTATTAGTTAAAACTCAAAAGTTCATTAAAATACACATGCAGGGTATCGAATTAAAGCTACACTCGTTGTGAATCCAGGCAACAAGTCAGATTTTTAAAATGCTTTTCGGCGAAAGCATGAGAAGCTATTATCTGATAGCATGTAACACCCAAAAAGACCCACAGGGGACGTAAACAAAATAATTAGCATTTCGGCGTTATACAAACCGCACAATAAAATAGAAAACATTCATTACCTTTCACCATCTTCTTTGTTGGCACTCCTAGATGTCCCATAAACACTATTTGGGTCTTTATTTCGATTAAATCGGTCCATATAAAGCCTAGATATCGTTATATGTAGACTGTGTGATAAACGAAAAAAACATTGTTTCAAAACGTAACGTCATTTTTTAAAATTCAAAAAGTCGACGATAAACTTTCACAAAACACTTCGAAATACGTTTGTAATGCAACTTTAGGTATTAGTAAACGTTAATACGCGATGAAATTCATCAGGAGGCGATGTAAAGATCATTAGCTGTCCGTCTGGAAAAATGTCCGGCTAGAAACTCAACGAAAATATCCGGTCCTAGACCATAGGAGATACGGTGCCCTGCATGTGTTTGACCAAGAAAAAACTCGAAGGGAAATGACAAGACTCTAGACACCGTGTGGAAGCTGTAGGTATTGCAACCTCAGTCAATTAATTGTGGTTCACCTTCATCAATGGGTTCAAGTAGCGCATGGATATATTTTCCCATTTTCAGTGATCAGTTTTTCCTGTGCTTTTCGATGTAAATGCCGTTCTGGTAAAGCCACAGCAGTGATTTAACCAGTTTTATAAACGTCTGAGTGTTTTCTATCCACACAGACTAAGCAAATGCATATACTATATTCCTGGCATGAGTAGCAGGGCGCTGAAATGTTGCGCGATTTTTAACAGAATGTTCAAAAAAGTAGAGGGTCGACTTAAGAGGTTAAAATCCCCAGCTACAATGAATGCAGCCTCAGAATATGTGGATTCCAGTTTGCAAAGTGTCAAATAAAGTTTTTCCAGAGCCATCGATTTGTCTGCTTGGGGGGGGAATATATACGGCTGTGATTATAATCGAAGAGAATTCCCTTGGTAGATAATGCGGTCGACATTTGATTGTGAGGAATTCTAAATCAAGTGAACAGAAAGACTTGAGTTCCTGTATGTGGTTGTGACCACACCATGTCCCGTTAACCATAAAGCATATGCCCCCGCCCCTCTTCTTACCAGAAAGATGTTTGTTTCTGTTGGCGCGATGCGTGGAGAAACCAGCTGGCTGCACCGACTCCGATAGCGTCTCGAGTGAGCCATGTTTCCGTGAAGCAAAGAACGTTACCGTCTCTAATGTCCCTCTGGAATGCTACCCTTGCTCGGATTTCATCAACCTTGTTGTCAAGAGACTGGACATTGGCGAGAAGCATGCTAGGGAGTGGTGCGCGATGTGCCCGTCTCCGGAGTCTGACCAGATGACCGCTTCGTTTCCCTCTTACGAAGTCGTTTTTTGGGGTCGCCGGCTGGGATCCATTCCGTTGTCCTGGGTGAAAGGCAGAACACAGGATCCGCTTTGCGAAAGTCATATTCTTGGTCGTACTGATGGTGAGTTGACGCTGCTCTTATATTCAGTAGTTCTTCTCGACTGTATGTAATGAAACCTAAGATGACCTGGGGTACCAATGTAAGAAATAACACGCATGGTTTCCTAGGAACGGATTCTCTCTCAGGAGCGCACTTCATGAGACTGAGGCGCTCTGACAGACCACTCACTAAAAGGGGTCTCATGAGCCCCTCCTTTATAGTATAATCCTAAAACTAGGATCTAAAGATTGTGACATTGTCACGAACCGGCTCAAAGCCCGTAACAAAGGGAGACAACGTGGAGATAAGGAGTAGCAGAATATATATTTATTAACTAAAGCACCTAAGGAAAATATACAATGGTGTGTGTAATCAGTAATCAGTAGTGTAAGTGAGTGTTTTGCATGCATGAATGTGATAATGCAGGGTGTTGAAAGGTGCCAAAGCAAACAAACAAACAAACAAAAGGCCACCAAGAACCACAACACAATCTACAAAGGTGTCTGCATGGAGAGAGTCTCCTCCATGAATGGGAAAGTGGTGTATTTATCCTGGGAGACACCGGGCCCAGGTGTTTCCCATGTAGCTGACGACCCTCCCAACTCCGCCCACCAGCATCCTAATAAGGAAATAACAGAGAGAATACGGCAGACAGAGTGGGAGGGTCGTCACATCCCCCCCCATAAAACCGGGGACCAACAAGGACCCCGGAACAAAATACCAGCCTCTAAGTTCCAAATTGACACAGCTTCTGCGCCACAAATTGATGACGGTTGTGTTCACACTTACAATTTGCCCCAGCCAACCTCCTCCCCAGACCTCAGCGACCTTCGCACAGGAAGCAACATTTAAGAGGAAAGAAGAAAACAAGACCAGGAGGGAGCAGACAGGACAGAGAGAACATGACAATACGAAACAATGGTCAGTCACGTAAACATTAGGAACAGGGCGCACGAGAGAGCGCATCAGCAATCACGTTTTCAGTTCCCGAGATGGAATGATTGTAAAAATAAACACCATCGCATTATCCTCTGGTTTGGACACATCATGGACCTCAAAAAAGTGAGGGGGTTATGGTCGGTGTAGACCACAATAGGTACTACCCCCGACCCGACATACACTTCGAAGTGTTGTAGCGCCCAAATGAGTGCTAGCGCTTCCTTTTCAATAACCGAATAGTTCAACTGATAATCGTTAAACTTTTTGGAAAAGAAAGTAACAGGCCTCTCAATCCCAGACACATCTGCTTGCAGCAAAACTGCACCTGCCCCCACATGACTAGCATCCACCTGCAAGGTAAATGACAAATCCATGCGAGGAGCAGCCAGCACTGGAGTTGAGGTAAGCAACCTCTTTGAATCTTCAAAAGCGTGTTGACAACGAGTAGACCAAACGTAAACAGCCTTAGCTTTCAGCATATCTGTCAAGGGAGCGACCACAGTAGAGAAGTTATTACAAAAACTACGGTAATAACCAATCATGCCCAAGAAACGCATCAGTTCCTTTTTAGTAGTTGGTGGTGGAAAAGCATCAATAGCCACCACTTTAGCCCGAACAGGACGCACTTCCCCCTGCCCAACCACTTTTCCAAGGTATGTAACGGTCGCCTGAGCAAACTCACATTTTGCCAGATTGATTGTGAGGCGACCCGCAGCCAGACGTTCGAACAAGGCTTGAATACGGGACAGATGTTCTTCCCAAGTATCTGCATAGATCACTACATCGTCCAAATAAACAGCGCACCCGGTCAGACCGGCGACAACCCTGTTCATAAGTCGCTGAAAAGTGGCAGGTGCATTGAGCAGACCGAAACTCATAACTGAATACGAGTACAGACCAAAGGGTGTAATAAAGGCAGAGATTTCACGTGCCCTACTCGTCAGTGGCACCTGCCAATAGCCTTTTAACAGGTCAAATTTGCTCACAAACTTAGCTGCACCGACTTGATCAACACAGTCCTCCATCCGAGGAAGAGGAAATGAATCTGGCTTTGTGACACTGTTTACCTTACGGTAGTCCGTACAAAAACGGTTTGTTCCATCCGGTTTACTGACCAAGATACAGGGAGAAGCCCAACTGGAGAAAGAAGGCTCTGCTATCTTACTCTCCAGCATGTACTTGACCTCAGCATCCAGACAACGTAGTTTCTCTGAAGAAACTCTATAGAACCGCTGACGAATGGGGTCAGCACCTCCAATGTCAATATCATGTTCTATTAAGTTTGTACGTGTAGGTGTATCAGAAAACAAACCTGGAAATCTCTGAATCAGACCAACCATCTCTTTCCGCCCATCAACAGGTAGGTGAGTGAGAAGACTGTCTAAAATATCCAGTGTTTCTGAATTTTTCAATCTACCCTGCAATATACAATCGTCAGGACCAGGAACATCTTCCTCCTCATGCACAGATCTAGCACGACAAGAACCCAAGGAAACAACGGTATCAGCCAAAAGAACAGGTTTACCGTCCTCTGTAGAATCCCACTGTTCAGTCTCAGAGGAACGTGCATAATAGGGTTTTAACAGATTTACATGGCACAGCTGGTGTGCTTTCCTCCGTTCTGGAGTGGCAACTAGATAATTTTGCTCAGTGTACTGGCTCACCACTGTATATGGACCTTGAAACTTGGCTTGAAAAGGAGAACCAACAATTGGCAGCAGAGCAAGAACCTGGTCACCTGGACTAAAGTGACGAGGCTCAGTTCGGCGATCAAATATGCCCTTCATCCTCTCCTGTGAAGATGACAACTTCTCTTTAGCCATTTCACCAGCGGCGTACAGCCGTCGCCGGAAATCACACACATACGATAACAGGGACTGAGGAGGCTCGGGAGACTTCCAGTCATCCTGGAGAACAGATAAAAGTCCACGCACCCTATGTCCAAACACAAGGTCATTTGGACTGAACCCTGTGCTCTCCTGTGAAACTTCCCTAGCGGCTAACAGTAACCAAGGCAACCCCTCCTCCCAATCCTTATCCATCTCAGTACAATAAGCTCTCAACAAAGACTTAAGTGTTTGATGGAAACGTTCCAGTGCTCCTTGACTTTGCGCGTGATAGGCGCTAGACAAATTGTGTTTAATATGGAGCTGTTGAAGAACCTGACCAAACAGATTAGAGGTAAAATTAGATCCTTGATCACTCTGAATGACCTTAGGGATTCCAAACAATGAGAGAAACTGAGTCAAAGCTTTTAACACCGATTTAGTCGTGATAGATCGGAGAGGATAGGCAGCAGGAAACCTAGTGGTCTGACACATCACAGTGAACAGGTAACTGCTAACCTTTTTAGAACGAGGCACACACAGTCAATAATCAGATACTCAAAAGGTTGGCTGAGTACAGGAATAGGAAACAATGGTACTGGTTTAATAGCTTGATTAGGCTTACCAGTTAATTGACAGGTGTGACAAGTTTTGATAAAATCAGAAACATCCCTCTTTAATCTAGGCCAAAAGAAATGTCTTAATATGCGATTGTAGGTTTTCCTCACCCCCATATGTCCAGCAACGTCGCTGTGAGAAGTTTCCAACACCAACTCACGAAGCTTAACTGGTACAACAACCTGACTAATTGCCTCCCCCAGAAAAACACTATCATGAGACACCCACTTTCTCATCAGGACATCCTCTTGGAGAAAATAGCCATGGGCGACATCTCCCAACTGTTCTATAGGCACAATTTGATCACGCAACTCTTCCAACGTGGGGTCATCCCGTTGCGCATTGATTAGATCTGAGCGGGTTACAGATAACGGGATAACAGGGAAAACAGTGACATACTTTGCATTATTATCATTAGTCGGCGCAGTGACCAGTTCGCCACGGCTCATAGAACGTGTCACTGCACACGCAGAGAACACCTCTGGGAAACTCTGTACACTCTCATCAGGAATCCCAACAAATGACGGCTTAGTGGAAACCACTAGAGATGGAAACACGACAGGCCATACACGCTCACCAGCCAAGTTATTCCCAAGGATAACATCGATACCCTCAATAGGCAACGAAGGACGCACACCCACAACAACTTCACCCTTCACCAGACCACAATCCAACATCAGTTTATGCAATGGAACTGACAGAGTGTTCAAACCTATTCCCCTAATTAGAACACTATTCCCCGAATCAGTCTCAGCAGAAAAGGGTAACACAGACTCCAACACAAATGATTCAGAGGCACCTGTGTCTCTCAGGATCTTCACTGGCACTAGGTCTTTACTTCCTAACATAGACACAAAACCTTCCGTAATGAAAGGTAAATAGTCTGGATCAATATGAACTTTCACATTCTCCTGGGCCTGAGGAAATGAGTCATGAATGAACTGATGTGGAACAGGTGCAGCTAACGCAGTAGGCTTAGATTTAGCGTAAGCACCCCTTGACCTGAGAAGTGGACATTCGTTTTTCCAATGACCTGAACCTTGACAGTAGTGACACTCCTGCCCAAAGTCAGCTTTACCATGGGAGTCAGGTTCAACCCTAGTTGAATAGAACTCTGCCCGGGAACCAAAGTATCTCGGTGAGCGAAGACCAAATCTATCCGAACGCCCCCACTCTTTCCGAATACGGGGCTCTGCAAAGACACTTTTGTGAGTCAACACATACTCGTCCGCCAAAACCGCAGCTTCAGCAACATTCTTTACTTTCTGTTCATTAATATACGTGGCAATACGATCAGGAATTGTGTCCTTAAATTGCTCTAACATAATCAGATCACACAGCCCTTGGAAATTCACAACTGCAGAGGCGGAACACCAGCGATTAAACTGTAAAGATAACTGTCGCGCAAACTCAACATGAGTCTGGTTATCATCCCTTTTTAAAGTTCTAAATCGTTGGCGGTAAGCCTCAGGGACCAATTCATAAATCTGTAACACAGCTGTTTTAACTTTATCATAACTGGCACTGTCGTGTACACTAAGAGCTGAATATGCTTCCTGCGCTTTACCAGTCAGCACACACTGCAACATTAAAGTGCGGTCAGAATCAGGCCAACTCCTAGCGTCAGCAACCCGCTCAAACAACGAAAAGAATGTCTCGGGGTCCCTTTCATTAAACCGGGGCAATAACCGTAAGTTCCCAACAATATCAAATGTCTCTGGGGCACGACCAAAAGCGGAACTACCCCTAGGTAAATCTGGGTCACCTTCCCAAAACAAACTCTCCCCTGAGATCTTTCCTTCCCTAACCAACTCTAAACGTTCTTGTTGCAACTTGATTTTAGCACGCTCCATATCTTGTTTAAATGCCAATTCCTTTTCATATTTTACACGATCATGCTCTAGCTTCTCACGATCATGCTCTAGCTTCTCACGATCATGCTGCCGATCATGCTCTAGCTTCTCACGATCATGCTGCCGATCATGCTCTCTCTTCTCACGATCATGCTCCAGCTGTAACAAAAGCAATTCTTTCTGCTGTTCAAAAAGAAGGCTACTAGGACTAACCGATGGAATGGCCATTGTAACATTATGGGGAGATGACAAATTCTCAGCAGAGGCTGGCCCAGTGGTTACTTCAAGAATACCACTCTCCATCAGATTGGCCTTCAATATCAACCTAATAGAATTCTTTAGAGGTTTATCACTAATCTCAACCTTGTAGTGTTCCGCGACCTTTAACAGCTGTTCTTTCGTACCTAAATCTAACAATTCCTCTGATGGAGAGCGAATAAACTTATCTACATAAGACGCCATAATCACACAAAAAAAAAATCTCGCTCTTCCCTTCTGCTGAGCACACCAGACCACAACCCGAGAATTGACAATCACCCTGAGCACCACAGAAGAGAGACATTTACATTACATTTAAGTCATTTAGCAGACGCTCTTATCCAGAGCGACTTACAAATTGGTGCATTCACCTTATGACATCCAGTGGAACAGTAGTGCATCTAAATCTTTTAAGGGGGGGTGAGAGGGATTACTTTATCCTATCCTAGGTATTCCTTAAAGAGGTGGGGTTTCAGGTGTCTCCGGAAGGTGGTGATTGACTCCGCTGTCCTGGCGTCGTGAGGGAGTTTGTTCCACCATTGGGGGGCCAGAGCAGCGAACAGTTTTGACTGGGCTGAGCGGGAACTGTACTTCCTCAGTGGTAGGGAGGCGAGCAGGCCAGAGGTGGATGAACGCAGTGCCCTTGTTTGGGTGTAGGGCCTGATCAGAGCCTGGAGGTACTGAGGTGCCGTTCCCCTCACAGCTCCGTAGGCAAGCACCATGGTCTTGTAGCGGATGCGAGCTTCAACTGGAAGCCAGTGGAGAGAGCGGAAGAGCGGGGTGACGTGAGAGAACTTGGGAAGGTTGAACACCAGACGGGCTGCGGCGTTCTGGATGAGTTGTAGGGGTTTAATGGCACAGGCAGGGAGCCCAGCCAACAGCGAGTTGCAGTAATCCAGACGGGAGATGACGAGTGCCTGGATTAGGACCTGCGCCGCTTCCTGTGTGAGGCAGGGTCGTACTCTGCGGATGTTGTAAGGCATGAACCTACAGGAACGGGCCACCGCCTTGATGTTAGTTGAGAACGACAGGGTGTTGTCCAGGATCAGATGAGATGAGATACGGAGCTTCCCCAAAACCTACAATAACTCAACCCTAGTCTTCGTGCAGATTTGCGGTGGGAATTTACGCACTGTAGCCCGCTGGCAAGGAAATAGAACTCCCCAGCATGCTGGCAAATTCCACCAAGCCACGGATGTGCCCCCGAGACAACTGCTCAGTCCACAGACACCACACAAAAATAACAAACATTAACCATGCCCAACATATTCCAAAAAATGAAACACGTCGCTAAACCTATCAGGGGAAAAAGGCTATAGCTCCGGGTAGCAAGTTCCACTATCCTACCCAAATCTCCCACCGAGGTACACAGCAGATTACTCACCTCAGACTGACGTCCCAACAGAAAGTAGAACAAGAGTTCAGGCTAGGCAGGGCCTGGAAACTAACCATTATACTCTCTCCAACACAGCACACAAACCAAACAACAAAGGCAACCAATACTGGGCCTATCAAACTCAAACAAAATATGCAAACCAAACACGTACCTTCACGGTCTCCCAAACCAATAGTTCAAACATCCCGGATGAGCCCCCAATTGTCACGAACCGGCTCAAAGCCCGTAACAAAGGGAGACAACGTGGAGATAAGGAGTAGCAGAATATATATTTATTAACTAAAGCACCTAAGGAAAATATACAATGGTGTGTGTAATCAGTAATCAGTAGTGTAAGTGAGTGTTTTGCATGCATGAATGTGATAATGCAGGGTGTTGAAAGGTGCCAAAGCAAATAAACAAACAAACAAAAGGCCACCAAGAACCACAACACAATCTACAAAGGTGTCTGCATGGAGAGAGTCTCCTCCATGAATGGGGAAGTGGTGTATTTATCCTGGGAGACACCGGGCCCATGTAGCTGACGACCCTCCCAACTCCGCCCACCAGCATCCTAATAAGGAAATAACAGAGAGAATACGGCAGACAGAGTGGGAGGGTCGTCACAACATCTAGTGGAAGCCCTGGAAAGTGCATGCACATCCATAACTAAAGGATGTGCATGCAAAATACTCTCCTGCAACCCGCCTCACCCAATGTGGTGTGGACCTGCTTTTTCTCTTAACGTATTTTTCTTTGCCTCTTACTGGAAGCTCTCCAATATAAACTAGCCAGCTAACTAGCCAGCTAACGGTCATCAGCTAACCTTAGCTCGGAAAGCTCTCGCCAGTTTGTACAACGCGATTCAACCAGAGCATACCGGACCTATTTTTTTTTCTCTCCATATCCCCGGATTCCTATCGCAAGCTCTGAACCTTCTCACCTTCCGACCTTCTTAGCTAACATCCCCTGAATGCTAGCTGTCTAGAGCACAACGGACTGTTGGCTTACGAGGCCTATCGAATACATTCCGAAGCCACTAGCTAGCAGTCAGCTATCCTTTGCTAGCGGTCATCAGCTACCATTATCCCGGACAACTCTCGCCAGTCTGTTCTGCGTGACACGAACCAGAGCTAGTCGGACTTATTCTTCTCAATATCTCCGGATTCCTACCGCAAGCTCTGAACCAATTTTGTTTTTGAAACATTTTTATTATGATATTTTTTAATATATTTTTTCCACCTGGAATTATAGCAGCTAACGACCCCTGAAAGCACAGCTGCTAATCTGCGGCCTGCTAGCTATCTTAAGCACATTGGACTGCTGACTTAAGAGGCCCTTCGAACATATTTCTTCGGCCACTATACATATTTTGCCAATTGGCCAGGTTTACCACACGGAGACCTGCTGATCCGTCCGCTGATGTAACTGCACGAGGGGGGCACAACAGACTTCCCTCCGCCGCGTCATTCCTCTAAGGCCTTTATGTTAGCCTGCTAGCCCCGTGCCGTATGATAATCCGGCTACGCATGCCTTTCCCTAATGTCACCATGTCGTGTCGATTGCTGTTCTGGTTTGTAACTATTGTTTTATTCTAATGTAGAGCCTCTAGCACTGCTCAACACGCCTCGGCTAACAATTTAGTTCCACCCCCCACACACGCAATGACATCACCTGGTTTAAATGCTATTTCTAGAGACAATATCTCTTTCATTATCACTATATGCACAGGTTTACCCCCACTGTATTCACATCCTACTATACCTTTGTCTGTACATTATGCCTTGAATATATTCTACCGTGCCCAGAAATGCTCCTTTTACTCTCTGTTCCTAGACACCGTGCTTCTACACCTGCATTGCTTGCTGTTTGGGGTTTTAGGCTGGGTTTCTGTACAGCACTTTGAGATATCAGCTGATGCAAGAAGGGCTATATAAATAAACTTGATTTGATTTCATCCATCCTTCTGCCTCCTCCGCCGATACACAGTTCTTTGTGGAGAAGGACAAAACACAGCACCCGTGCATTCACTACTGGGTCTCAACGTCATCACAGTGAAGAACTGCTACCCGCTACCTCATCTCCTCGGCCTTCGAGCCGCTCCAGGGGGCCACTGTGTTCCACCTGGTGCGAATATGGGAAGAGGGCGAGTGGAAGACTGCCTTCAACATGGCCAGCAGTCACTACGAATATCTGGTCATGCCATTTGGCCTTATCAATGCCCCTGCTGTGTTCCAGGCTCTGGTTAATGACATGATATTCTCCGCGACATGTTGAACCGGTTCATCTAACTCAATGACATCCTCGTCTTCTTCCGCTCCTCCCAAGAACACGTCCTCCACGTCCGACATGTTCTCCAATGCCTCCTGGAGAACCAGCATTTTGTAAAAGCAGAGATGTGCAAATTCCATCGCTCCACCATCCCCTTTCTGGGTTACATTATTGCTGCAGGGAGTGATGGATCCCAGGAAGGTGAGAGGGATGAGGCGCAGCGTTCAAAGCTGAACGCCAGGGAGGCCCAGATAACCGGATATTTGTTCCTAACATGGTCTGCTCCTCGGTCCTAGAGTGGGCCTGCCACCCGGGCCCCATCGGACCCTGGCGACAGTTTTGGTGGCCTGCCATGGTTCCTGATGTCTCCGCATTAGTTGCCGCTTGCACGGTCTGTGCCCAGGACAAGACTCCTCAGCAAGCTGCGGCTGGTCTCCTCCAACCTCTGCCTGTCCTTCACCGTCCTTGGTCTCACATCTCCCTAGACTTTGTCATAGGTCTCCCCCATCTGATGGCAGCACCGCCATCCTGACCGCAGTGGATCGGTTTTCCAATGCCGCCCACTTCATTCCTCTCCCCAATCTACCCTCTGCCAAAGAGACGGCCAAGCTCAAGGTGCAGCATGTCTTCCGGTTCCATGGACTGCCAGTAGACATGGTCTCCAACCGGGGTCCTCAGTTCTTGTCCCAGTTCTGGAAGGAGTTCTGCACCCTCATTAGGTCGTTGGCCAGCCTTTACTCCGGGTACCACCCCCAGTCCAACGGCCAGTCTGAGCAAGCAAACCAGGACCTAGAAACTACTCTGTGCTGCATTGTTTCCGCCAACCCAACCACCTGGAGCCAGCAGCTTGTGTGGGTCGAATATGCCCGCAACACCCTTCCCTGTTCTGCCAGGGGCCTATCACCCATAGAGTGTTCCCTGGGGTATTAACCCCCGCTCCTCCCTGAGCAAGAAGAGGACGGCAGACCTTCGGCCCAGATGTTTGTCCGCCACTGTCGTCATACAAGGAGGAGAGCCTGGTCTGCACTCAAGAACACCTACAGGTATCGACGACAAGCGGATCACCACTGGACTCCGGTATTGTCTCGGGCATCCGCTCCTCCAAGTGGAACCCCGCAAACTCTCCCCCCAGTTTATCGGAACCTTTTCCATCTCCAAGGTCATTAGTCACTCTGCTGTTCATCTTCTGTTGCCCCGTACTCTCCATACCCTCCGTATGCATTCCACCTTCCATGTGTCCAGAGTTAAAACCATGTCTCCTGTTTCCTTTGTCTCCTGTTTCCTTTGTCTCCTTTGTGATTTGTCTCCACCCCCCTCCAGGTGTCGCCCATCTTTCCCATTATCCTCAGTGTATTTATACCTGTTTTCACTGTTTGTCTGTTGCCAGTTTGTTTTGTGAAACCTACCAGGGTTTGTTCCCTTGCTCCTGTCTATTCTTGCTCCTGTTTTCTAGTCCTTCACGGTTTTGACCTTTTTGCCTGCCCTGACCCTGAGCCTGCCTCCCGTTGTATACCTTGCCCCGCCTCTAGGGATTACTGACCTCTGCTTGCCTTTGACCTGTCGTTTGCCTACCCCTGTACTAGAAATAAAAGTTTGTTTATTTGACACTGTTTGCATCTGGGTCATACCTGAAACCTGATAGCGTAAGTCATTTGCATTTGGATTAAAGCTTTAAATTCCGTAAAACTGAAATGAGACCTGATTATGCTCAGATTTGCCCTCTTCGGGGAACTGTAAACATTACTGTAACTTAACCGGTGCATAGCACACAAACTCGGATATGGTCATACGCTTCGTTTTTTTCCTATGCAATCTGATATGTATTTTCCCCCAGTCCTTAGCAGCTATTTAATTTTGCCGTCCTAATATGTATTCAATGTGAAATAGGGGTGCTTATATTTGACCTGTTTCACTGTATGTACAAGTAGGTAACATGTACGAATGTGATATTTGAAATGGAAATGTGTTTTTTCATATTCCAACCCCTCCTGAGACACCCTAGAATGGGAGTGGGGTCACAGCCAGGGATTAGCTATTATGGATGTCTCCATTTGTACAACGGAATACATTGTGAGGCAATTGTTTAATAGCTAATTTAATTTGTTTTCATTGAACCCATACCCTCTCAGGGTTGATTGGCAGCACAAAGACCCCAAATATTCTTCACCATAGCAATCTGGCCTTGGCCTGTGGTAAGGGCTCTAAGAGGCTAGAATAGAAGTTAGAGGCTAGAATCAAGAAGATAGAAACTAAAGGCAAGAGAAACTAAAGGCAAGATAGAAGCTAATCTAGAATTTGAATACAAATTCAAAGCCAGTCGAGACGTTAGAAGCTACTGTCACGCCCTGGCCATAGAGAGGCTTTTATTCTCTATTTTGCTTAGGCCAGTATGTGACTAGGGTGGGCATTCTAGTTTCTTTAATTCTATGTTTTGGCCAGGTATGGTTCTCAATCAGGGACAGCTGTCTATCGTTGTCTCTGATTGGGAATCATACTTAGGCAGCCTTTTTCCCACCTGTGTTTTGTGGGTAGTTTTCTTCGGTATAGTTTATGCACCTTACAGAACTGTTTTGTTTTTTTCACTTTGTTATTTTGTTCAAGTGTTTTGGTTAATAAAGAATCATGAACACTTATCACTCTGCGTTTGATCCGATCCTCATTACGACGAGAGCTGTGACAGCTAAAGACAGATGATCAGCTGTCCACCCTCTCTCCCTGTAGCGCTGTCTTAGGCATCTCACAGTACGGACATTGCAATTTATTGCCCTGGCCACATCTGCAGTCCTCATGCCTCCTTGCAGCATGCCTAAGGCACGTTCACGCAGATGAGCAGAGACGCTGGGCATTTTTGTTTTATTTTTTTTCAGAGTCAGTAGAAAGGCCTCTTTAAGTTTTCATAACTGTTAGTGTCTTAACGAACGTTCCACAGGTGCATGTTCATTAATTGTTTATGGTTCATTGAACAAGCATGGGAAACAGTGTTTAAACCCTTTTACAAGGAAGATCTGTGAAGTTATTTGTATTTTTAAAAATTATCTTTGAAAGACAGGATCCTGGAAAAGGGGCATTTCTTTTTTTGCTGAATTTAGAACCTAGAGGCAAGAAGTTAAAAGATAGTGGCTACATGGAAAATTAGAGGCTGTAGAGCCTATAGCTTTTCTTAGCTGTGAGTGGAGCAACATCCGACTTCATCAGAGACTGAAGTCATCCAGTGGCAGCAGTAGCATGTCTGTGTGACTTAAGGAGGTGCTGAGAGATGACGCTGTGTAAACACATGGCTTTTAACTTTTCCTCCTCACCCCTTGCCCTCGGACCTTGCCCGGCGCCCCCGTGTCCCTGGAAACGCTACGTTGACATCAGGCAAGGGTTTGGCCTTCTCTAGATGCCAACACCTCCTCATCTGAAAACCCCTGACAGGAGTCTGTGTGGAGCTACGCTTCTGATGAGTAGTCTAGTCCAGTACTCTTACATATTGCACACATATTACTTTGAGAGGGATAGCACTGCAAGCATCATCAACTCTAACCAAACTGTTGTAGCAGTAATACGTTATTACAGTAATACGTTACAGTAATACGTTATTACACCAGTAGGTGGCCTTCTGTGAGAGCATTAATAACGGTAGTAGGAGGTCTTTCCTGTGTGCGTGACTGTGTCCACTCAACACTGATGGACTCCGATGGAGTAATGGAAAAAAAGATGTAAGTGGATGCCATAAACACTAGGAGCGGTGGCCCCAGTCAGAGACAGTAATTTTAAAGCATTGCAACAGTGTTTATTTTAGTTTCAGTTTTGGTTTTGACTTTGCGGGAATAATGGGGTGTCTAATGGAAAAAGACTAGGATAATGGGGAATCTGAGAATCTGGCCCCGGTGTTCTATAATGACACTGAGGTTGCCAGGCCGGGAGAAAATCAGTTAGGGCAAATATAGACTAATTTGTTCCTATTGAGCAATACTCAAAAGTGATGTACTTACATTGTAATTACACATTGAGTGGTGTGTATAGTAACAAAGAGGATTAATAGTGTTTGAATACAACCTGTGTTGCAATTTTATATTAGAGAAAGTGTAATTGGGCAATATTTGTGAGTGGAAAAAGGGCATTGAAATATTAAAACATCTGGTGGTTTTGAGAGCCATTCACAGAATTGTTGTCATGTGTTCAAGCACATGAATAGCTTTCTACCGGACACAGAGGTTTAAGCCGGGACACTGGACGCTCGCCCTCTCACAGGAGAAGAGACATACCTCAGATCCCTAGACAGTATAGCCCAGGCGGTATGAAAACAGTGATTCTGTGAATAATT
Source organism: Oncorhynchus nerka (assembly GCF_034236695.1). Classification (NCBI taxonomy): domain Eukaryota; kingdom Metazoa; phylum Chordata; class Actinopteri; order Salmoniformes; family Salmonidae; genus Oncorhynchus; species Oncorhynchus nerka. The sequence goes on along the minus strand of NC_088401.1, from coordinate 41,507,400 downwards.
ATTTTGACTTAAGGGCATCTAAAAGTGGAACATTGTTTTCCATTGAACATTTAATACTTGTCTCATGAGAGAGCAATGATACTGTCTTTAATTATTATTTTTTTTATTTTTTTGCCGCAAGCTTACAATAAACACAAGTTCAGACAGCACAGTCATTGTCTGTTAAGTAGAGAAAAAGGACATTTTTCCACAACTAAAAATGTTGCTTCTTTTTAAATAAAGGATCTCTTATTCCAGTTGTGACCAGTGGCTGAGCACCGCAGTATCTTATTTCCTGCTTGTTATTGTACAGAAGAAACCATCCCCCTACGATTGCATTCCAAATAGCACACTATTCCCTTTATAGTGCACTACATTTGACCAAGGACCATGGGCAATAGGGTACCATTTGGGACTAAGGTATGGTCTATATAGATTTATCCAGATGCAAACATTTTCATAATTTTAGAGTTTGTCAGTTCGAAATGTATAGGTGAGTGTGGCCTACCCTTTTTCAATTACAATGTACTTCCTCACGCTTCCTCCTAAAATAAGAAATGTAATGTGACCTTGAGTCGACTGGCCAGGCCGGCAGAGCAAAAGCGGCAGTGTGGTTCTATGTGGGCCATGCCTGGTGTTGTGAATATACAACACAGGAGGTTGGTGGCACCTTAATTGGGGAGGACAGGCTTGTGGTAATGGCTGGAGCAGCATGAGTGGAATGGTATAAAATACATCACACACATGGTTTCTATGTGTTTGATGCAATTCCATTTGCTCAGTTCTGGCCATTATTATGAGCCGTCCTCCCCTAAGCAGCCTCCACTGATGTGCACTCACTGGCCAGTTTATTAGGTACCCATCTACTACCGGATCGGACTCCCCATTGCCTCCAGAACAGGCTGAATACTTGGGGGCATTCTACACGTCAGAAATGTTCCACAGGGATGTTTGTCCATTCTGATGGTATCACGCAGTTGCTGCAGATTGGACGGCAGTACATGCATGCTGCCAACAGCCTGTTATATTGGGTTGAAGACTGGGGACTGTGCATGCCACTCAAGTAAACTGAACGCTCTGTCATGTTCCACGCGGTGTTTTTCCACTCCTCAATTGTCCAGTGTCTGGCACCAACGATCATAGCACGCTCAAAGTCACTGATATCACTTGTTTTGCCTATTTTAACGTTCAATCGTACAGTAACTACACTCAATGCCTGTCTGACTGCTTTATATAGCAAGCCACGGTGGTGTATCTAATATACTTGTGAGTGTATGTGGAGACAACTGTGGCCCCAAATTGTCTCCATTTGGATCCAATTATGTACAGTAGATGAGAGAAAGAGCGGGGGGAGAGAGGTAGGGAGAGTGAATAAGAGAGAGAGAGGGTTGGTAGAACGAGAAAGACAGAGAGGCAGAGAGAAAGACCGCGAGAGCCCTGGTGATTCCATGTTGTCAGTCCCAGAGAGGGGGATGATAACTGTGATACAGCCTCCGAGACAGAAGGACAGGGACACGAGGGTGACACCAGGATCTGTCACATCCCCTGTAACCTAGGGTAGGCTACCCACAGTACTGTTCTTAAAGTGAATTTGGATAACCATTTTTTGCTGAAGGTTGAAAATAAATATATGAACTTACACAGCCAAACGTGAGTATTAGAAGTGATTTTCTGAAAAGGTTCCCACAGAAATGTTGTACTACTTTTCCCTAATCAGTAAGTAACCTTACCGTCTGCCAAGTAGTAACCATCTCAATTGAAATACCAGTGCGCTTTTAATCCTATAAGAACATGCTACTTTAACTAATCTCTTTGTATTTGGGAGAGAAGGGAGAAACCAGGCTGACCCATAGCGTGACAGTAGCTCTATAAATACAAGGGTATCTAGATTGTTGTTCTTCTCTTGGAGGCCTGTGTGAGTTTCCTTAATATGCTGTCATGCTCAGTGGTGGGATTAGACACATTTTACGTTGGGTAAAGTTATGTTTTTACCTGGGATGTCTCAGACATCGGAGCGAGAGATCTCTTTAACAGGGCTGGGATCGGACCAAATTGGTCCGATGTCGCTCTGATCCTTGCAGGGAGGAAGGGAGGCAGGGAGGAGGAGAGAGCGAGAGAGAGGAACCCTTGTCTGGCCTGTTTCAGATGCAGAAGGAACGTACATTTTTGCAGTGAGTTTGTGAGACCTTGGGAGGGAGGGAAGACAGGACGTGAGAGGGAGAGAAGAATGTGCGTAGGCTAAACGTCTTGATAAATATTGTGCTGGTGTTTGTTGTACCAGATACTATCAGACCAGAGGACTGGGGAGGCTGCCAAGCTGCCTGCCATATCACTGAGATAGTAAATCAGCAGCCTATGAGACTCGCTAGATTGGAGATCTGCTAAAGAGAAGAAAACATCCCAGATATGTCATGTAGACATGCACAGTCCAGGAGGACAATACTGAGAAATTAAATGTATGTCCCAAGTGGCATCCTATCCCCTATTTAGTAAACTAATTTTGACCAGTGCCCATAGTGCACTAAAGGGAATACAGATGTCATTTACTTATTTTTTTTATTTTTTTGTTGCTGAAGTTTGTAATTTCCACTTAAATGTCAGACTTGATTTACCGCAACAAAAAATGGATCAACCCCTACATAAAAATAATTCTAATTTTCCTGCTGTAGCAAACTGTCTCAAAATAAGACCCTACATCTGTATGATGTTGTGTTTTGACAGCATTTACCTGTTAACTATTCTGCTTCCGAGCTGTATAATTATGACAGGCTATTACTGTACGTCTTTTATCATTTTCAATCTCCCAAATCGGAAATCAGGAAAGCACAGAAAAATTTGCATTGGTTGACAAATAATCAGAGCTTACAGTATAGAGTACAGACTACAATGTAAAGAAAGTCTCCTATGGATGTATTTACCCACATTTCTTGTGGTAAGTCCATGTGGTCTATGGATATCAGATGCATAATGAAGGTGGGGTTGAAAAAGGTCTCTCTTTTTCTCTTTTTGCATTTCCTGCAGCTTTATGTATACTTAATAAGAGAGTAAGTAAAAAGAGATAAGGCATCAAGACCAAACGGTATACTATACTGTGTGTGTAATAAGAAGGTAAAGAGCTAAATGTAACCAGACTGTATATAGTATGGTATACTATATTGTGTCTGAGAGGGGAGGCAACACACTAACAGCCAACAAAAACAGCAACCAGTATGGCCAGGTTAAACCCAACACAGCAGTGGCTTTAGCCTGGCATATGCTTTGGCTGCTATTCTCATTACTTCTTATGTCTGGTGCAATTAAAGAACATTGAATCAGGAGGCAAAGGCTGACAGTGCATCCCACATGGCACCGTATTCCCTACATAGTGCATTACTTTTGACCAGGGCCCATGGGAACAGACTGAGGCTGAGGCTGGTCCCCAACAACATTTAACAACATCATTTTGTTTGTACAACATTTCTACAAACAAACAGAGTCGCTCAGTCAGCGTCTCCTGTCTATTTAATAGCACTGTGTCTCAACCAATGATGTCCGGTATATACCGTATTTATATGGTCTCAGCCTCACACTGTAAAACATACTAGCGTCAATAAATAGAATGCTAAGTTGGTGTGTGGGTGGGATCTATGTGTGGTGTGTATTAGTCCCTCATGCTGTATGTGTCACAGTCTAAACAGTCTAGGTACTGTATATTTCATAGCACTGATACAGAATATAATTCATTTCCGAAAGCAGAAATGAAATAGAAAATTGACGTTTATGGAATACCATAACTACACAACAGTGGAAATGTAGAATGTTGATTTAACAATATATTTCCATGACCTTTTTATAGACAGGTTGCCTGTCAGTCTGTGTGTATGTGGGGGCTAGTTTTGGGGTGGGGTGATGTGTTTGTGGTTTAAGAATGCAAAGATCACACGCCCTGCCTTGACATGCCCTGCCATGATCAGGATAGAAAGCAGGAGAGTCTCAGTCCACTGTTAGCATAGAGAGATGGAGTGGTGAATGGGGAGGGAGGGAGGAGGGGGGGGGGGGGACTGGCACCTGTGTTAGCATCAATGATGTATCGAAACTCTGGATTGCTGATGCTATGTATTGGTCAATGAGCGGCTTTGAAGCCACCCGGTCGGCCATATTGGAACTCCCCTTAAGGAGCAGTCCTCCATAGGAATACATTTTATTCTAATGTATTAATGACACTTTGGATGGTGTATCAACACACCCAGTCACTGCAAAGATACAGTCGTCCTACCTAACTCAGTTGACGGGAGAGGAAGGAAACAGCTCAGGGATTTCACCATGAGAACAATGGTGACTTTATAATAACAGTTACAGAGTTTAATGGCTGTGATAGGAGAAAATTGAGGATGGATCAACAACTTTGTAGTTACTCCACAATACTAACCTAATTGACAGAGTGAAAAGAAGAAAGCCTGCACAGAATAAACATATTTCAAAACAATCATCCTGTTTGCAACATGGCACTTATGTAGTACTGCAAAAAATGTGACAAAGCAATTCAATTTTGTCCTTAATGCAAAGTGTTATGTTTGGGGCAAATCCAATACAACACATTATTTAGTGCCACTCTTCATATTTTCAAGCATAGTGGTGGCTGCATCGTGTTATGGGTATGCATGTATCGTTAAGGACTGGGGAGTTTTTCAGGTTATAAAATAAACTAAATGCAGCTAAGCACAGGCAAAATCCTAGAAGGAAACCTGGTTCAGACTGCTTTCCACCAGACACTGGGAGATAAATTCACCTTTCACCAGGACAATAACCTAAAACACAAGGCTAAATGTACACGGGGGTTGCTTACCAAGAAGACAGTGAATGTTTGTGGCCGAGTTACGGTTTTCACTTAATCCCACTGAAAATCTACGGCAAGACCTGAACATGTTTGTCTAGCAATAATCAACAACCAATTTGACTAAGCTTGAAGACATTTTTTAAGAATAATGGGAAGATGTTGCACAATCCGGGTGTGGAAAGCTCTTAGAGACTTACCCAGAAAGACTTGTAATCACTGACAATGGTTTTCTTCAAAGTATTGACTCGGGGGTGTGAATACTTACAGTATCAGTCAAAAGTTTGGACACACCTGTTCATTCCAGGGGTTTTCTTTATTTTGACTATTTTCTACATTGTAGAATAGTGTACAAAGCTGTCATCAAGGCAGAGGGTGGCTATATTTTAAGAATATAAAATATAACATTTTTAATTGTTTAACACTTTCTTGGTGACTACATGATTTCTTATGTGTTCTTTCATAGTTTTGATGTTTTCACTATTATTCTACAATATATTTCCATTACATTTTAGAGACAGGTTACCTGTCAGTCTGTGTGTATGTGAAAGAAAAACCCTTGAATGAGCAGGTGTGCCCAAACTTTTGACTGGACTGTATGTAAAACAAGACTTGACAAATTTGGGTTATTAAGTGTAGATGAAAAAAATATATTTCAGGCTGTACCACAACAAAATCTGACTTGTTTCAGGAAACAAAACGTATGTCGCGCATCACTACTTCACAGGAGAGACATTTGAGCGTAACTGGCCATAGTGCAGTTTGGAGTGTGACTGTTTGAGGTTGTGGACAGGTGTCTTTTATACTGATAACAAGTTCAAACAGGTGCCACTAATACAGGTAATGAGTGGAGGACAGAGGAGCCTCTGAAAGAAGAAGTTACAGGTCTGTGAGAGCCAGAAATCTTGCTTGTTTGTAGGTGACCAAATACTGATTTTCCACCATAATTTGCAAATAAATTCATTAAAAATCCTACAATGTGATTTTCTGGATTTATTTCTAATTTTGTCTGTCATAGTTGAAGTGTACCTATGATGAAAATTACAGGTCTCTCTCATCTTTTTAAGTGGGAGAACTTGCACAATTGGTGGCTGACTAAATACTTTTTTGCCCCACTGTATATATATATTTTAATATCTCTTTATATCTATGGACTGAATATACTCTCTTGCAACCCGCCTCACCCAATGTGGTATGGATCTACTATTTTTATACTTAAGAACTCATCAACTGATCAAAAGCTAGCCAGCTAACTGGCTACCAGTTAACTGGCTACCAGTTAACTGGCTACTAGTTAGCCACGGCCCGCTGCTGTCTAAAATACATTGAACTGTTAACTTAAGAGGCCCATCGGACAAATTATTTGGCCACTATACCCATCATACTGAGCCCTGCTGATCCTTCGTCTGAACCGGAACCACAACAGAAGCTAGCCAGCTAACTAGCTACTAGCTAGTAGTCAGCTAGCCACTGCTAGCGTTCATCAGTCACCTCTAGCACGGATAACTCTCGCCAGTCTGCACAGTGCGACTCAAACCAGAGCAAATCGCACCTATATCTTCGGATTCCTACTTTGAACCTTTTATTTTCTTCACCTGGATCATCGCAGCTAGCTAGCTGCTATTTGAGGGGCCACTCCTGGCTAACGTCACTGTCCCGAAGCAAGAACCAATTAGCCTGGAGCAAGCCTTGCTAGGCCCATCTCCCGTCTAGCCAAAGAGGTCCGTCAACCACTACTTGTGCTACAATACCTCTTTTTGCCAACTCGCTTGGACCCTCATCGACTCATCACGACTGGACCACCAACGTGATTCGCCCAATGGGGTTTTTCTCAACTGGCTCCGCCGTCGCTTCGTCCCCTGGAGACACTCTAAACCCAAATTGCTACAGACCTATATCTATCCTACCCTGCCTTTCTAAGGTCTTTGAAAGCCAAGTCAACAAACAGATTACCAACCATTTCGAATCCCACCGTACCTTCTCCGCTATGCAATCTGGTTTCAGAGCTGGTCATGGGTGCACCTCAGCCACGCTCAAGGTCCTAAACGATATCATAACCGCCATCAATAAGAGACATTACTGTGCAGCCGTATTCATCGACCTGGCCAAGGCTTTTGACTTTGTCAATCCCCACATTCTTATTGGCAGACTCAACAGCCTTGGTTTCTCAAATGATTGCCTAGCCTGGTTCACCAACTACTTCTCTGATAGAGTTCAGTGTGTCAAATCGGAAGGCCTGTTGTCCGGACCTCATGCAGTCTCTATGGGGGTGCCACAGGGTTCAATTCTCGGACTGACTCTCTTCTCTGTATGCATCAATGATGTCCCTCTTGCTGCTGGTGATTCACTGATCCACCTCTATGCAGATGACACCATTCTGTATACATCTGGCCCTTCTTTGGACACTGTGTTAACTTCTTTGGGGTAGGGGGCAGTATTGGATGGCTTGGATGAAAAACGTGCCCAAATTAAGCTGCCTGCTACTCAGCCGTAAACGCTAGAATATGCATATGATTAGTACATTTGGATAGAAAACACTCTGAAGTTTCTCAAACTGTATGAATGATGTGAATGTGAGTATAACAGAACTCATATGGAAGGCAAAAACCTGAGAAAAAATCCAACTAGGAAGTGGGAAATCTGAGGTTTGTAGTTTTTCAACTCAGCCCCCATTGAAGATACAGGGTGATAATAGTAATGTTTCACTTCCCAAGGCTTCCACTAGATGTCAACAGTATTTAGAACCTGTTTTGACGTTTCTACTCTAAAGGAGGGGCTCATAAGGGCTCTTTGAGTAAGTGGTCTGGCAGAGTGCCACAGCCTCGGTCTGGCGTGCTCACGTGAAAGGTAGTTACGTTCCACTTCATTTGTACAGACAAAGGAATCCGGTTGGAACATTAATGAAGTTTTATGTTAAAAACACCTTAATGATTGATTCCATACTTAGGTTGGCATGTTTCTACGGGCTGTAACGGAACTTTTTGAACTTTTCGTCCGACGTTCGGCGCGACCTGAAAGCGCTTTTGGATTTGTTTACCAAGCGTCCTAAGAAAAGAAGATATTTGGACATAACTGATGGACATTATCGAACAAATAAAACATCTATGGTGGAACTGGGATTCCTGGGAGTGCATTCTGATGAAGATCATCAAAGGTAAGTGAATAATTAAAATGCTATTTTTGAGTAATGTTGACTACCCAATATGGCATGTATCTTTTTGGCTGCTTTGTTGTCTAATGGCTGTACTCAGATTATTGCATGGTTTGCTGTCTCCGTAAAGTTTTTTTGAAATCTGACACAGCGGTTGCATTAAGGAGAAGTTTATCTAAAGTTCCATGTATATTAGTCGTATCTTTATCAATGTTTATTATGAGTATTTCTGTAAATTGATGTGGCTCTCTGCAATATCACTGCATGTTTTAGAACTACTGAACATAACGCACCAATGTAAACTCAGATTTTTAATATAAATATGAACTTTATCAAACAAAACATACATGCATTGTTTAACATGAAGTCCTATGAGTGTCATCTGATGAAGATCATCAAAGCTTAGTGATTAATTTTATCTCTATTTCTGCTTTTTGTGACTCCTCTCTTTGGCTGGAAAAAATGGCTGTGTTTTTCTGTGGCTTGGTGGTGACCTAACATAATTGTTTGTGGTGCTTTCGCTGTAAATCCTTTTTGAAATCAGACACTGTGACTGGATTAACGGGAATTTTCTCTTTAAAATGGTGAAATATACTTTCACTGGCTGTTGCGGGGGGGTTCCACTAGACAGGTTAACCTCTCTGGGATCATTCCACCTCGCCAACAGCCAGTGAAATTGCAGGCCGCCAAATTCAAAACAACAGAAATCTCATAATTAAAATTCCTCAACCATACAAGTATTTTACACCATTTTAAAGATACACTTCTCGTTAATCCAACCATAGTGTCCGATTTCAAAAAGGCTTTTCAGCGAAAGCACAACATAAGTTAGGTCAGCAACTAGTCATAGATAGCATTCAGCCATTTTCCAACCAAAGAATGTCACAAAAAGCAGAAATATAGATAAAATGAATCACTAACCTTTGACGATCTTCATCAGATGACACTCTCAGGACTCAATGTTACACAATACATGTATGTTTTTTGCGATCAACTGCATATTTACATCCAAAAACCTCAGTATACATTGGCGCCGTGTTCAGAAATGCCTCCAAAACATCCGGAGAAATTGCAGAGAGCGACATCAAATAACAGAAATCTTCTTCATAAACTGATGAAAGATACATAGATTTAAAGAAACTTGTTCTTAATGCAATCGCTGTGTCAGATTTCAAAAACGCTTTACGGCAAAAGCACAATAATTCAATCATCTGAGAACAGCATTCAGACACAAAAGCAAGCCATACAGTTACCCTCCAAATTGTGGAGTCAACAAAAGTCATAAATAGCATTATAAATCTTCACTTATCTTTGCTGATCTTCGTCGGAATGCACTCCCAGGACCCACTTCCACAAGAAATGTTTGTTTTGTTCGATTCCTGCAATCGCAGTACACTCCAGAGGGATGTGCAGTCTGCCCAACGAATCACCGGGGGCACACAGCCTGCCCTCCAGGACACCTACAGCATCCGATGGCACAGGAAGGCCAAAAAGATTATCAAGGACATCAACAACCCGAGCCACGGCCTGTTCACCCCGCTATCATCCAGAAGGCGAGGTCAGTACAGGTACATCAAAGCTGGGACCGACAGACTGAAAAACAAATTCTCAAGGCCATCACACTGTTAAATAGCCATCATTAGCTGGCCTACACCCAGCACTCTACCCTGAACTTATCACTTGTCACTAGCCAGCTACCAGCCAGTTACTCAAGCCTGCACCTGAGAGTGTGCTGCCCTATGTACATACACATAGGATCACTGGTCACTTTTTAAAGATGTTTGCATACTCTTTTAATAATTTCATATGTACAGTATATCATGTATTCTAGTCAATGCCATCCTATTTAACTATTGCTGTATAAGTACTATTCTGTTCTGTGTTCTACAGATATGCTAAATATTATATCCACATAATGTCTATAATGCCTATACATCCCACCACATACAGTATATTTATAATCTGGACTCCGACATTGCTCGTCCTGATATTTATATATTTCTTAATCCCATTATTTTACTTTTGGATCTGTGTGTATTGTCATGAATTGTTAGATATTACTGCACTGCTCGAGCTAGGAACACAAGCATTTCGCTACACCCGCAATAACATCTGCTAAATATGTGTATGTAACCAATAAAACGTGATTTGAAGAGCATGCAGTATATTGGTTTACTTTTTAGTCTTTTTGCAGTCGAGCACTGAGAACGTAAGGGAGAAAGAGAGAGGATAGGAGAGGGTGATATTACAAACAAATAATTTATGTTCAAAGTCTACCTATGCCTTCACTTTCACCACTCTCTCTCCACATACCATTGAAACAACATCAAGTTGAATACCAGGGGAGGAAAAGAGAGTTCCCTCTCTGTGCCTCTCTGCCTCTGATATTATTGATGTTGTTTGTCACGTTAGGGAGGCCATGCCGCATGGCTTTCTGGCTAGTCTCCTCTGCTTCCAGTTGGCTCGCTTATCTCTCACAGTAATCCTCCTGGCATCGATCACTTTGGAGTCAGTCAGGAGCTCCTCACACCTCCTCACCCCTCGCATCACCCTTCTCACCTCTTCAACCCTCTCCACTTCCCTTGCTGGAACACTTTGGAGTCAGGGGCACCCTCCTCTACCCTCCTGCCCTGAGATAGGAGAAAGGGGTACTGCTCTGCTCAGCATCCCGTGGCCCCTGACTTAGGAGAAGAAGTGGCCTAATGTGCCTTTCTAAAAAATATACATAGATATTTTTTGTTGTCTGTAATGTCCTAAAGAAATGTCTGTGAAATATGTGTCTCCTCGTGATGCACTGACTACTCTTCCAAAGTCTAGAAAAGAGGCAGGATCCAGGACCAGGAATCCTCCTGCTCCCCTTTCCTGCCCAGGCCAAGCCTCAGCTTCAAGACCCCAGAGGTCTGGGTGGTACTGGGGTGGAGGGGTAGATGCAGGTGGGGGTCTTGTGGGGCCTCCAGAAAAAGCCTCCACCATGTAGTCCTCATTTATTCACCAAACCATTACTGTGACAGACTGTATACAATCACAGACAGATAACGTTTACACAGAGATTTATGTTAGTCCTTTCTGCTGAATAGATAAACACTGTGCAATGCTTTCCCTGGCCATGGTAATAAATGAATAGTGCCTAGCATGACCGAGGAGGGCTTAGCCTAAGTACACTGAAATCAACAGATTTTCTAACCCGTGTTGCAGGAAATACCATAGACCCTAAATTCCCTAATCCTTCTAAGTAGAGCAGAAGAACAGTCGTTTAATGCCTAGCTCAGAAGGTGGTGGGGGCTCTCACATACTATAGCCCCCACACACACACACACACACTACAGCCCTCCCTGATTCTGAAAGGTGGACGGTGCTAGCTTTGGCATTACTCACTCTCCTCTCACTTCAGAAAAATCAACACCTTCTTCAAAAAGACTACCTGTGTCAGGAGTAAAATTCCCTCTGTGACCACTAGAGAGACATTAACAGGAGGCTTGTGGAAATATGACATGCCAACACTGAAATGTACATTTTAAACATTTTTCTTCCCTCCATATGTATTTGGATAGTGAAGCTACATTTGTTCATTTGGCTCTATACTCCAACATTTTAGAATTGGGATATCATTTTTCATGTTAGGTGGCAGTACAGAATGTAACCTTTTATTTTAGGGTATTTTCATACACATCTATTTTAAAGTTTAGAATAAGTCACAAGTATTTAGACAAATTCACTTATAGTGTATTATGGTAGTAAAATGTTTTGCATTTGGTTCCAATATTCCTTGCACACAATGACTATATTAAGCTTGGGACTCTACAAACTTGTTGGGTGCATTTGCGGTTTGTTTTGGATTATGTTTTGCTCAATAGGAACTTGCCCAATAGGAATTGGTGGCACATTAGCTGGTTGAGAGAACGACAAGAGTGTGCAAAGCTGTCATTAAGGCAAAGGGTGGCTACTTTGAATAATCTCAAATATAACATACAGTTGAAGTCGGAAGTTTACATACACTTAGGTTGGAATCATTAAAACTCGTTTTTCAACCACTCCACAAATTTCTTGTTAACAAACTATCGTTTTGGCAAGGCAGTTGGGACATCTACTTTGTGCAAGTCATTTTTCCAACAATTGTTTACAGACAGATTATTTCACTTATTTCACTTACCTCCACTTCTGAAGAAACAAACAATAATAACAGAAAAAGAAAATGAGGAAACACAATGAAGTGGAATTTGAGCTGTTGTGTTGGCTCTGTGGAAATAATAGCTTTTTACTCTGGTGGGGAAATGATAAACACATGAACCAATTCATGTATATGACATTTCAAATCAATTCAGACGTTGTGCTTTTATGTTTATGATGCTCGGTTACTTTTCAGCCAACCAGCCTGAGCTGCTGTTTGAAGTTAATGTTGTCATGTTGTGTTGTGTACCCCAGACTACAAGACTAACTAAAGTTACAACATCAATGTCATTATTTATGTCCTTTTTTGACTTTTTATTTTCTTTGATCCCTCATCAAGTCTTTTTAAAATGAATCTCACACGGAAGCAATAGACGTAGCCCTGACCAAAACAGGCTCTGAATTTCAGATGGCAAACAGGAGGACAATTATTATTCAAATATACATTTTTCACGTGGCGGCCATGAGCGTGATATCCAGCATGAATAAAGTCTATGGTCGATGAAAGAGTGAGAGGCATCTCTCTGTGGGACCCTTGGCTGATCTTTTTCCCACCTGCCCGAAGAGGTTTTAATTAATACACTCATTTTCCATTTAGGTCTCATGTGACGATGGAATCCCAGGTAGGGTGGCATCCGGTACATGGTTTGGCACAGCGCTCCATTGTTACCGCAGAGGTTCCATAGACCTCCATCTCTTCCACCTCTCCTCTTCCTCCCCACATTAAAAATACAAACGTTTACTTAAGCAATAAGGCCCGAGGGGGTGTGAGAGAGAATAAAGTAGACGGCACACGTCAAAAGTTTAATTGATGGCCCTATGTCCGGATGACGTGTGCATGAGAGAGGAGTCACAAAAAGCAGAAATAGAGATAAAATTCATCACTAACCTTTGATGATCTTCCTCAGATGACACTCATAGGACTTCATGTTACACAATACATGTATGTTTTGTTTGATAAAGTTCATATTTATATAAACAAATCTGAATTTACATTGGCACGTTATGTACATTTGTACGTTCTGTCAAAATAACAAATGTATTTATTTTCTCTACAATCGAATACACATAGTTGCCCATTGCTTTACATCTAAATAACAAATTGTCGCTCGGTCTCTTGGGGTTTATTGAGCCAGAAAGTCATCACATCAGCCACCACAGCTTCCCTGTGTTTGCTGTCGTCCTCCAGGGTGTGTCGGATTTCTTTGAGTTTCTCGTGGATGTAGATTGCCTCCTTCAGTTCATGTAGGAAAGCCTCAGTTACCCCGTAAACTCTGGGAATAGACGGCACAAGACCCATAGACTCCAGGGCTCTGACCAGCACGGTATAAACCTGCAGGACCAAAGTCTTTTCACCAGCGCCTCAAAATGGTTGAAGAAGTAGTATCTTGGGGGGGGTCGGATAACGGTGCTGGCTGGGGTGATTGATCTCACAACCCTTGCATTTCTCTTATATCCTCTCCAATAACCATATCTAAAAGTGTGGCTACAGAGGCCTTGATGGTGTCCACAAAAATAGTACTGACCACCCCATCAAACATATCCTCAAGCTGTGTACATGTAGTGGGTGTCACAGGTCTTGCCAGGGGGGAGTAGAATGTTGGGCTGAGAGGCATAGTCCTTAGGGTCTGGACCCCACGACGTTTCGGAGTCCTGGTATGTTGTATGAATATCCATAGTATATGCTGAAATGAAGAACTGGAGGCTTTACGGGCACTCCTTTTATTGTTGAACCAGTCCTTGGGTGTCAGGGCGTGGTTGACGCAGCTGCGTACTTAGTTTTCTTCGGAGGCTGACCCCTCTGAGGATGTACCTTCTTGGGGCACCTTTGAATCATAATCCTCAGGATTTGTATATATTATGCACTTCCTTACATGAACAATGCTCTGCCGCTGTTGGCTCTGTTCAAAAAGAGCGTCCAACAACTAACATTTTCAATTCCATTAAATCCCAACTTTTAAAAGGAATAAGCATGCGCAACCTAAAATCCCCAGTCAGACCACCATCACGAATGTTATGGTTGCGGGTTTCCTCGTTGCTGATAGAGAACTCCTCGCAGCCACATGAAAGTCCATTCTTTCTTTGTATTTTCAACCTGTGAAATATTTAGGGGCACCTTCCCAACGGGTCTCATAGCCCGTGAACAAGCCGTGCCAAGTCTCAGTTCGGGACACACAACCTTGCAAAAAACCATCCAGTCTTCAAGCCCGTAGTCCACTCCTATAGTCTGGTCGGTATATTCTTATCCTTCGGCTACCGTATAGAGGTTCACTCTACAGGCCAGGTAATCAAACTGATACCCCCAATGCTGTCCATTAGACATCAGCACTTTAATTTTCAGCGCAGTTGCGGGCGGTATTTTGGTTCTATACACACTTAAAAGACACTTTCTTGGCGCATCGCATATTGTGGCTTTATACTTGGCCCGTTCTCTGTTTCAGCCACGGTCCTGCTTCTGTTGTTACAGTCATCACAGCTTTGCCACTGATCACAAAATCCATGTTTATTTTTAAAATCTTGTTTAGCGTTCTGGGGTCACATGTCTTGTTCTGGGCTTTATTTATAATGCTTCTGCCACACCCATACCCCCGGACATTCCTGTTTCATAGACAACAGCCCTAATGTCAATAAAACAGGGGGTGGGGCGGCCATACTCTTTGAAATGTTCAAACACATCCCCCCAGTTCAAAAGGTCCCTAGACATCAAATCATCATGACAACTTCAAAGGAATATGCATAAATTAGCACACCCTCTAACGACTGAGAACAGGATGCCCATTTATGGGCATAATCACGTGATAAGTTCCCACCAGGATGTCCTGACCGGATGCCCAAATATGGGTATGCACACGTCATCCGGACATAGGGCCATCAATCAAACTTTTGATGTGTGCCGTCTACTTTATTCTCTCTGGTGTGGTATATGGCCACGGGCTGTTCTTAACCACGACGCAACATGGAGTGCCTGGACACAGCCCTTAGCTGTGGTATATTGGCCATTTATCACAAACCTCCAAGGTACCTTATTGCTATTATAAACTGTTTACCAATGGAATTAGAGCAGTACAAATATGTTTTTTGTCATACCCATGGTATACGATCTGATATACCATGGCTGTCAGCCAGTCAGCATTCAGGGCTCAAACCACCCAGTTTATAATATAGATTATACCACAGCATTTTTGAACACTCGTTTCTGATTGGCTAGAAGGGCATTCTAGAATGGACATTAAAACCATCAGGACAGTTCGAAAATGTATTGGGACACCTTGAACAACTTGGTCGCGTCCTTAAATATAAAACAAATCAAACGAACGACTGGTTTGCGTCTTTAGCCACCAAAAGTTGAGAAAGTATGAATTTGCTTATAAAAATGCAAATATCAATGGAAATGTATTTTTTCTAACGGTAAAATATTTTCCAAATACATACTACAGTACTTATTATAGAATTCTGTAGTAAACTGTACTATACTTAAGTGATAAATGCAGACGTTCTGTACAGTACAAAATCCATGTCTATGTGTGTATATTGCGTATGTTATCGTGTGTGTGTGTGTGTGTGTGTGTGTGTGTGTGTGTGTGTGTGTGTGTGTGTGTGTGTGTGTGTGTGTGTGTGTGTGTGTGTGTGTGTGTGTGTGCGCGCGCGCATACATGTGTCTGTAACTAGGTTTGTGTTGCTCCACAGTCCCCACTGTTCCATAGGTTGTAATTTTATCTGAATTGAGTTCCATGTAGACATGGCTCTATGTAGTACTGTGCGCCTCCCATAGTCTGTTCTGGACTTGGGGACTCTTGTGGGGTATGCATAGGTGTCCGAACTGTGTTGCAGTAGTTCAAACAGACAGCTCGGTGCATTCATTATGTCAGTAACTCTCACAAGTAGTGATGAAGTCCACTGAGGCAGGAGAGATTGACATATATTACTCATATTAGCTATCTCTGTACATCCAAGGGCAAGCCACGCTGCCCTGTTCTTGAGCCAATTACAATTTTCTTTAGTCCCTTTGTGGCACCGGACCACACGACTGAACAGTAGTCCAGGGGAGAGAAAAAAGGGCCTGTAGGACCAGTCTTGTTGATAGTGCTGTCCTCTTGAAGCTAGGGGGCACTATTTTCATTTTTGGAAAAATAACATGCCCAAAGTAAATGGCCTAATTCTCAGGACCAGATGCTAGAATATGCATATAATTGACAGCTTAGGATAGAAAACTCTAAAGTTTCCAAAACTGTCAAAAATATTGTCTAGGAGTATAACAGAACTGATATTGCAGGCGAAAGCCTAAGAACAATCCAATCAGGAAGTGACTCATGTTTTGAAACCGTTGTGTTCCTATGCAACCCTATTGGCCATTGAAAGGGATATCAACCGGATTCCTTTTTCTACGTATTCCCTAAGGTGTCTACAGCATTTTGACGTAGTTTCACGCCTTTATGTTGAAGAATGAGCGTGAACAACTACATTGCGTAATTGGCCAGCTGAGGGCTCTGAGTGATTCTTGCGTAAAAGACAGAGGTAGTCATTTTCCTCTCGCTCCTACTGAAAAGCCAATTGTCTCAGTTGATATATTATCGAATAGATATTTGAAAAACACCTTGAGGATTGATAAAAAACGTTTGCCATGTTTGTCGATATTTTGGATATAATTTTGATTTTTTTTCGCCGTTGTCGTGACCGCTATTTCCGGTGGATTTCTCAACATAACGTGACCAACAAACGAGGTATAAAGGGTATAAAAATAATCTTTATGGAACAAAAGGAACATTTGCTGTCTAACTGGGGGTCTCGTGAGTGAAAACATCCAAAACTCAAAGGTAAATGATTAATTTGATTGCTTTTCTCATTTGTGACCAAGCTCCTGCTGCTAGCTGGACATAATGCTATGCTAGGCTATCGATACATTTACAAACGCTTGTCTTGCTTTGGCTGTAAAGCATAATTTCAAAATCTGAGAGGACAGGGTGATTAACAAAAGGCTAGCTGTGTTTCACTACAATTCACTTGTGATTTCATGAATATGAATCTTTTCTAGTAATATTATTTGACCGTTGCGCTATGCTAATTAGTGTAGTTGATGACAATTCTCCCGGATCCGGGATGGGTAGTTCCAAGAGAAGGTAGAGCAGCCCTTTACTATGGACACACTTCTCCTTAGAGTATGTTGTACCAATGTGTTTTGACCATGACAGTTTACAATCCAGGGTTACTCCAAACAGTTTAGTCACCTCAACTTGTTCAATTTCCATATTACAAGATTTGGTTGAGGTTTAGTGAATGATTTGTCCCAAAAACATTGCTTTTAGTTTTAGAAATATTTAGGATTAACTTATTCCTTGCCCTCCACTCTGGAACTAACTGCTTGTTCAGTGTTGCAGTCATTTGTTGCTGTAGTAACTGACTGACACACGCCTCTGTGATTAGGGAACGCAACACCCTGCTATATCTCAACTCCCTGTGAAGTGAAAGAGGTATGGGACTGTAGGTGTGAGTATGGATGACAAAGGCAGAGAGAGTGGTACCGTTTACAAGGAATTTATTCCGTCACATGGTAATATGGGGAAAAGGGGCTGGATGGAACCAAAGCAAAGAAAGTCAATGTCAAAGCCCCCTCTCCTACCTTCTACCTGCCTACCCACCTAATTTAGCACCAGCTGGTGCCCTAGCCAAAATAAAGGGGTGGTCCACCCAGGTCTTACCTAGTGTGCCTAGACAGTGAATATACTATGGGTACAGTGGGGCAAAAAAGTATTTAGTCAGCCACCAATTGTGCAAGTTGTCTGACTTAAAAAGATGAGAGAGGCCTGTAATTTTCATCATAGGTACACTTCAACTATGACAGACAAAATGAGAAAAAAAAGAGAATAACATTTGAGGATTTTTAATGAATTTATTTGTAAATTATGGTGGAAAATAAGTATTTGGTCACCTACAAACAAGCAAGATTTCTGTCTCTCACAGAACTGTAACTTCTTCTAAGAGGCTCCTCTGTCCTCCACTCGTTACCTGTATTAATGGCACCTGTTTGAACTTGATCAGTATAAAAGACACCTGTCCACAACCTCAAACAGTCACACTCCAAACTCCACTATGGCCAAGACCAAAAAGCTGTCAAAGGACACCAGAAACAAAATTGTAGACCTGCACCAGGCTGGGAAGACTGAATCTGCAATAGGTAAGAAATAAACTGTGGGAGCAATTATTAGGAAATGGAAGACATACAAGACCACTGATAATCTCCCTCGATCTGGGGCTCCACGCAAGATCTCACCCCGTGGGGTCAAAATGATCACAAGAACGGTGAGCAAAAATCCCAGAACCACACGGGGGGACCTAGTGAATGACCTGCAGAGAGCTGGGACCAAAGTAACAAAGCCTATCATCAGTAACACACTACGCCGCCAGAGACTCAAATCCTGCAGTGCCAGACGTGTCCCCCTGCTTAAGCCAGTACATGTCCAGGCCCGTCTGAAGTTTGCTAGAGAGCATTTGGATGATCCAGAAGAAGATTGGGAGAATGTCATATGGTCAGATGAAACCAAAATATAACTTTTTGGTAAAAACTCAACTCTTCGTGCCTACTGTGAAGCATGGGGGTGGAAACATCATGCTTTGGGGCTGTTTTTCTGCAAAGGGACCAGGACGACTGATCCGTGTAAAGGAAAGAATGGGGCCATGTATCGTGAGATTTTGAGTGAAAACCTCCTTCCATCAGCAAGGGCATTGAAGATGAAACGTGGCTGGGTCTTTCAGCATGACAATGCGCCCAAACACACCGCCCAGGCAACGAAGGAGTGGCTTCGTAAGAAGCATTTCAAGGTCCTGGAGTGGCCTAGCCAGTCTCCAGATCTCAACCCCATAGAACATCTTTGGAGGGAGTTGAAAGTCCGTGTTGCCCAGCAACAGCCCAAAAACATCACTGCTCTAGAGGAGATCTGCATGGAGGAATGGGCCAAAATACCAGCAACAGTGTGTGAAAACCTTGTGAAGACTTACAGAAAACATTTGACCTCTCATTGCCAACAACGGGTATATAACAAAGTATTGAGATAAACTTTTATTGACCAAATACTTATTTTCCACCATAATTTGCTAATTAAATTCATAAAAAATCCTACAATGTGATTTTGTCTGTCATAGTTGAAGTGTACCTATGATGAAAATTACAGGCCTCTCAACTTTTTAAGTGGGAGAACTTGCACAATTGGTGGCTGACTAAATACTTTTTGCCCCACTGTACATGTATGCCCGCGGGCCTCTTGCCTAAGCACTCCCCTTCCCCCTGGGATTTTTAAAAATCACAATAATACAAACTAATTCACATATCAAAACACTGCATACTATTTTGAGACAAGACATAACCAATCGGCTCCCTCAGCAATTACTAACATAGTACATACCAAATCTCTTTCTGAGAAACAACCAACATATGCTATAGCCATCAGCCTCCTCTCTCAGCAATCATCTCAGGATATTACAATCGACCTCCCAGCAATGACCTCCCTTCTGAACAGAACACTGGCTTTTATATAGCTTCAGAAGGAATGGGTAATTGGAGACAGCTACGTCTTGACGAGGGGGCGGGGTCAGTTCCAATCATCAACGGGGCTGACCAATCAGCTGCTTGGGGAGAATTCAGGAAGTCATCTCTGGAAATACATACATGCAAATACACAAACTACAACACAGAAACTTTGGAACATAACATGCCCACCAAAAAAAATGCAAACATACAGTTTGTAATAACAAAACGCATCCCCAGTTAGTAAACCTGTGATAGAGCGTCGGCAACCACATTCGCCGAGCCCTTCACATAGGCTATCTGTACATTATATCCTTGTACAATCAGAGCCCACCGCATAAGGCAGCGGTTCTGATTGTACATTTGCTTCAGAAAAACGAAAGGATTATGGTCCGTGAAGACCAGTATAGGCAAGGCACTGGATCCCACATTTACCTCAAATAACTGTAAGGCTAGAAATAAAGCCAGTGTCTCTTATTCAATTGTGGTGTACCTTGACTGACATGAGTTGAACTTACGGGAGAAGAAACTGACAGGCCGATCCACTCAGTCTTCATCTTCCTTTAAGAGAACGGACTCAAAAGCATAGTTACAGTCCTTGGACCACTTAAATGGTACCGTCCGAATAAGCAGAGATGATAGGGGAGCTACTCCCGTCGAGAAATTCTTACATAATGTACGATAGTACCCTACCATCACTAGGAATCTGCGCAACTGGTGGCGAGTCGTGGGTGCAGGAAAAGCAACAATTGCTTCCACTTTGCCAGTTACTGGGCGCACTTGACCTCATCCCACTTGTATCCCTAAGTTAGTCACAGTAGCCTTCCCAAACTCACACTTGGCCAAATTGAGGGTTAAAGAAGCATTCTCCAACCGCTGAAACACTTTTCAAAGTGGAGAGATGATCAGACAAAGTAGACAAATGTATCACCACATCTTGAAGGTAAGCAGTACAATTTGGGACATCTGCAAACACAATGTTAACTAGACGCTGAAAAGTAGCAGGTGCATTACACATTCCAAAAGGCATCACAGTGTATTGTACGAAGTTATCAGGCGTAACGAAAGCCGATATGCCAGCACCTGCCAATAACCTTTTAGCAAATCTAACTTACTAACGTAAGCAGCAGAGCCAATTATATCAATGCAGTCATCTAAGCGAGGCAGAGGAAAAGAATCAGACTTGGTAACTGCATTTCCGCGAAGATAGTCTGTACATAAGTGGGACATACCGTCTGGCTTAGGAACAGGAATACATGGGAACTCCAGGAGCTGTTTCTGGGTTATGCCATGTCATTCTGTAATAAATAAGCTACTTCACTTTTCATTACCTCCATTTTCTTTGCAGTAACCCAGTACGGATGCTGACGTATAGGAGCAGCGTTGCCCACATCCACATCATATTCCAAGATGGACAAGCAGCTTTTAACGTCCTGAAACACATTGAGAAAACTGTTTATCAATAGGATAAGATCCTTAGTTTGATCGTTATCCAAATATTCCATTTGAGAGGGTAACTTTCAGCATTTCTGAATTACATAAATAAGCATTCACACCGCTGTAACATATGGCGTAACTCCAACCCGTCCTCCTTATCCTCCTTTAGGTCCCAGCCAGGATTCAGCACCACCGCAGCCACACTGGAGACGGCGGGCTAGACCGGCTTACTTGAGCTGTCGGGAGAATCACGCACATAATATGTTTTCAGCATGTTAACATGACACACACGGGAAGAACGCTTTCGATCTGGGGTCTTTATCACATATTTGGTGTCACTGACTTTCTTTTCCACAAGATATGGTCCCGAAAAACGTGCTGACAGATGAGCCAGGGATTGGCAACAAAACTAAAACTTGATCCCCTGGTGCAAAAGAACAGCCAACAGCCTTTTTGTCATAATGCAACTTCATGCGTTTGAGACGAGGAGCACAGGCGGCGTGCAGTCTCTCCCGCATTTTACTGACATAATCCAACACATTTTTTAGGGGAGCTACTGGGTTTAGGAGATAGGATGTGCTCCTTCAAAACATTCAGCGTACCCTGTGGGGTGTGTCCAAACACAAGGTCAGCAGGGCTGAACCATAAGGACTCTTGTATCGTTTCCCTTATAGCAAATAGGACAAAGGGCACCCCCTCATCCCAATCTGTACTGGTATCCATGCAATACTTGCGTAGTATTGCCTTCAGAGTCTGATGCCAGAATTCGAGAGCCCCTTGACTCTCCGGATGACACGGACTGGAGACCTGATGGGAAATACACGTCTTCCACACATTTGAAAACAGTTTGGAAATGAAGTTGGATCCCAGATCAGTTTGGATTACTTTAGGGAGTCCAAACGTAGAGAAGAAATTCACTAGTGCCTTCACCACAGTCTTAGCCATTATAGTACGGAGAGGAATAGCCTCTGGGTATCGAGTAGCACTGCACATTATTGTTAGTAGGAACTGGTTGCCTGACCTGGTTTTCGGCAATGGACCTACACAATCAATTATCACTCTCTCAAACGGTTCCGCCACCACAGGAATCGGGCAGAGCGGCGCTCGAGGAACTGTTTGATTCGCTTTCCCAGTGAGTTGACATGCATGACATTTTACAAAATTGGACCACGTCAGACTTCAAACCTGCCCCGAAAAAAATGACGAAGGACTCGGTTATAAGTCTTCGTGATCTCCAAATGTCCGGACCATGCCTGGTCATGGGCGAGTGACAGCCCCTGCTGTCGGAACAACAACTTGACACTTCACTCCAGTCACTAACGGTGTCATGAGCTGCCCATTTCCGCACCAAAACTCCTGCTTCCATAAAGTAGGCAGTCGCTCTAGTTTTAGCTTCCTCAATGAAAATTACCGAAGCAAAACACTTGCGAAGACTGGTGTCTCCTTTTTGACATTCAATCACCTTCTCAGGGGTGACAGACAAAAGAATGTCATGTAATTGGGGCGCGATTTCGCTTTCCCCTGCCTTAGTTTTTACGGGGGTAAAAACTGTCGGCCTTGCAGAAGGAATGCTCGGTGCATTGTCTTCTACCTCAACATTCTCAAAAATGGAACTAGCCAAATCCACCACATCTCCTAGCTTGCGAGATTGTGCCCTCGTTAATACACAAACAGGAAAAACATGGGGAAATTCTTGAACCAATTTCTCATCTGTAGTTCTGATTTCTGGGTCGTCTACTACCTCTAACACAGGAGTGACGTTACCACCAGCAATATTGTTCCCTAGTAGCATTGTGACTCCTTTTACTGGCAGTGTAGACACTACACCAACACGGAAACGTCCTGATACCAAGTCTTACACTAAAGTTAAGGAAACATAACCGGCAGAGATAAACGGAGCATAGACAGGATCCGGTTTCTCAAATGCTGAATCAATAACTCGGGCCAACGGACGAGCCAAAGACTTGACTAAACCCAAACTTTTGCTTTTTGGGGACGGTGACTGTTTCGGTTTATTTTTCAAAACTGGGCAGTCCGCAATCACGTGAACCTTTTGGTGACAGCAAAAACATTCACGGATTTCATGAAAGCGCTTAGGGTTGTCAGAGGAAAAGCGACCTGAACGAGGCACTGATGACATAATCAGTCTGCCTTCAAAACGCGGCTCACCAAAGACAGTCTTGCGTGTCAAAGTGTACTCATCTGCCAACACTGTTGCCTGGGCCAGTGTGAACACTTTTTGGTCATTTAAATGAACTATCTGGGAGGTTGTTTTTAACTTCTTGATACTACCCATCCCGCATGGGGGAGCGTAATCATAGCCTCAAATGAATTAGCATAACGCAGCGGACATAAATACCCCTAGAAAAATGTTCCTATTCATGAAAATCACAAATGAAATATATTGAGACACAGCTTAGCCTTTTGTTAATCACACTGTCATCTCAGATTTTCAAAATATGCTTTACAGCCAACGCTAGACAAGCAATCAAATTAAATCATTTACCTTTGAAGAACTTCGGATGTTTTCACTCAGGAGACTCCCAGTTAGATAGCAAATGTTAAATTTTTCCAAAAATATTATTTTTGTAGGCGAAAAAGCTCTGTTTGTTCTTCACGTTTGGCTGAGAAATCGATAGTGAGGGGATAGTGAGACGCTAGCGTCTCAAGTGGCCAATAGCCTCGGGGAATGCAGAGCGCCAAATTCAAATAAAACGCGATAAAACTCAAACTTTCATTAAATCACACACTCAATTAAAGCTACACTCGTTGTGAATCCAGCCAACATGTCAGATTTTAAAAATGCTTTTCGGAACCAGTTGTAAACAAAAGAACTAGCGTAGCAGGCGCTACACAAAACGCTGAAATAAAATATAAAATATGCATTACCTTTGACGAGCTTCTTTGTTGGCACTCCAATATGTCCCATAAACATCACAATTGGCCCTTTTTTCCCGATTAATTCCGTCCCTGTATACCCAAAATGTCAATTTATAAAGCAGGATTGATCTGGAAAAAAACAGTTGACAGTGCCTGCAATAGTTACCTTTGTTCGAACTAAAAAAGAACCGTCAGACCTAGAGTTCTGAAACTTTAGAAACCCGTTCTAGACCTCAGGTCGATAGTGTGTGGTGAGTTACGTGGCTCGAGAAGGTTCTCGGACCGAGAAACAGCCTCGTACATTTGCAATGACTTCAATTCATTTTGACCATTACGAAAATGACGACATTTAGAAAAGTCCCAGAGTCGCAAGACTAGGTGCATTGAAACCGGCTCGGCCCATAGAGACGGACCTCAACGTTTCTATCAGATAGCTCATTCAAGGACCCCATAGCAAGGCATGGAAAAAAGTGGATTTTCAGCACCAATTAAGGTCTTGCTCGGGCACCGAATGACCTATCGAGCCAAATCTCGGGTTTCGGGGTAGCCTCACATAGGCCTACACATAATGTCATAACTGGACGCGCAGCTGGAACGTAACTATGTGTTTTATGTTTTTCTAATGTTGTAAACTTAAGCCGCTGTGAATTATGGGCCTGCTCTGAAATATGTGATAGTTGGCTTCTAAACGAGTTGGGAAAAGTGGGTTTGGTGTCAGATGGTATCAGTTTGGTGTCAGAATGACATCTAATTGACTGATGGACTTTTGTACATTTGCAATATGTTCTAAACAGAGGGACCATCACCAAAATGGCATTCTGAAATCAACATTAAAAATGGCATCACCATAGTCTCCAGACCGTGCCCGAGTTCAACGAGACGCCCCGCTTGACCGTAGCTTGCTCTGAGTGCAGCATCCGTGAAAAAAGCAGGCTCAAAATGAAGCCTGGCCCTACATTTCAGGGGGCTTTTGGGGGACAGCGGCGGAAACGTTAGGTTTAGAAGGACAATTCAACCACAGGAATGTTCCTAAGAACCTCCCGATCTGTTCAATCCTAACCTTGACCGTGTGGCATTAACCCTTAACCTCTTACAGCTCCCCCCCTACTTTGTGCAATTTCCGCCTGAAGACATACCCAAATCTAACAGCCTGTAGATCAGGCACAGAACCAAGGATATGCATATTCTTGGTACCATTTGAAAGAAAACACTCTGAAGTTTGTGTAAATGGAATGTAGGAGAATATAACACAATAGATCTGGTTTAGATAAAACAATGAAAAAAACATACGTTTTTTCTTTTTCTATCATCATCTTTTAAATGAACAAGATAAAACAAACATTCAGTTAGGATGATGGGGACAATTTCAGTGAAAAATATAAGAGGGCAACAGTACAGTTTTAGAATGATAATTTCCAAAATGAGTGTTCTTACATGACATTTATCATGAAGTCACCCAGGTGTCCCTCACAAGTAGCCCAAATGTACCCAAGTGGCCAAATTGGTGAAGGTATACATTTTGAAACAAATAACTACACTGCTCAAAAAAATAAAGGGAACACTAAAATAGATCTGAATGAGATCTGAATGAATGAAATATTTTTATTAAAAACTTTTTTCTTTACATAGTTGAATGTGCTGACAACAAAATCACACAAAAATGATCAATTGAAATCAAATGTATCAACCCATGGAGGTCTGGATTTGGAGTCACACTACAGGCTGATCCAACTTTGATGTAATGTCCTTAAAACAAGTAAAAATGAGGCTTAGTAGTATGTGTGGCCTCCAAGTGCCTGTGTGACCTCCCTACAACGCCTGGGCATGCTCCTGTGGAGGTGGCCGATGGTCTCCTGAGGGATCTCCTCCCAGACCTGGACTAAAGCATCCGCCAACTCCTGGGCAGTCTGTGGTGTAATGTGGCGTTGGTGGATGGAGCGAGACATGGTGTCCCAGATGTGCTCAAATGGATTCAGGTCTGACTGACCCACCGCCAAACTGGTCATGCTGGAGGATGTTGCAGGCAGCAGAACGTTCTCCACGGCCTCCAGACTCTGTCACGTCTGTCACATGTGCTCAGTGTGAACCTGCTTTCATCTGTGAAGAGCACAGGGCGCCAGTGGCGAATTTGCCAATCTTGGTGTTCTCTGGCAAATGCCAAACGTCCTGCACGGTGTTGGGCTGTAAGGACAACCCCCACCTGTGGACGTCGGGCCCTCATACCACCCTCATGGAGTTTCTGACCGTTTGAGCAGACACATGCACATTTGTGGGCTGCTGGAGGTAATTTTGTAGGGCTCTAGCAGTGCTCCTCCTGCTCCTCCTTGCACAAAGGTGGAGGTAGCGGTCCTGCTGCTGGGTTGTTGCCCTCCTACGGCCTCCTCCACGTCTCCTGATGTACTGTTCTGTCTCCTGGTAGCGCCTCCATGCTCTGGACACTACGCTGACAGACACAGCAAATCTTCTTGCCACAGCTCGCATTAATGCGCCATCCTGGATGAGCTGCACTACCTGAGCTACTTGTGTGGGTTGTAGACTCTGTCTCATGCTACCACTTAAGTGAATGCACTGCCAGCATTCAAAAGTGACCAAAACATCAGCCAGGAAGCATAGGAACTGAGAAGTGGTCTGTGGTCACCACCTGCAGTACCACTCCTTTATTGGGGGTGTCTTGCCCAATTGCCTATCATTTTCACCTGTTGTCTATTCCATTTGCACAACAGCATGTGAAATGTATTGTCAATCAGTGTTGCTTCCTAAGTGGACAGTTTGATTTCACAGAAGTGTGATTGACTTGGAGTTACATTGTGTTGTTTAAGTGTTCCCTTTATTTTTTTGAGCAGTGTATATTGTGAAGGTGTAGTGATATTACATGGATTTATTAGACGTTTAAATGTAGATGTTTCAAAGGTCTGTATCAGTGGCTTGTAGGCTACATGTGAAAGCCAGGCGATGCTGGATGTGTTTATAATAATTAACAGTCAATTACCATGAGACCGACATTTATCTGCTTGACAATCACCGGCTGAATTTTTTTGGTGACCGCCACAGCCCTAGTGTAGTGTCTTGTCTTTAGCTATGCCGGATTAAGTGATATGACATGCTATTCTATAAAATAATTTCTCCGTAATTAATATTATCTGATTGAAATTATCATGTAAATATAATTAACTAGAGAGTTGGGGCACCACAAAATAATATTTATAGAGCTGTTATCTTCCGAATAAACTCTTAACCTGTTGCTTCTACCCGGGACGCTTGCGTCCCAACTAGAGCTCTGGAAATGCAAATGCGCTACGCTAAATGCTAATAGTATTAGTTAAAACTCAAAAGTTCATTAAAATACACATGCAGGGTATCGAATTAAAGCTACACTCGTTGTGAATCCAGGCAACAAGTCAGATTTTTAAAATGTTTTTCGGCGAAAGCATGAAAAGCTATTATCTGATAGCATGCAACACCCCAAAAGACCCACAGGGGACGTAAACAAAATAATTAGCATTTCGGCGTTACACAAACCGCACAATAAAATAGAAAACATTCATTACCTTTCACCATCTTCTTTGTTGGCACTCCTAGATGTCCCATAAACACTATTTGGGTCTTTATTTCGATTAAATCGGTCCATATAAAGCCTAGATATCGTTATATGTAGACTGTGTGATAAACGAAAAAAACATTGTTTCAAAACGTAACGTCATTTTTTAAAATTCAAAAAGTCGACGATAAACTTTCACAAAACACTTCGAAATACGTTTGTAATGCAACTTTAGGTATTAGTAAACGTTAATAAGCGATAAAATTCATCAGGAGGCGATGTAAAGATTATTAGCTGTCCGTCTGGAAAATGTCCGGCTAGAAACTCAATGAAAATATCCGGTCCTAGACCGGATTAGATACGGTGTCCTGTATGTGTTTGACCAAGAAAAAACTCGAAGGGAAATGACAAGACTCTAGACACCCTGTGGAAGCTGTAGGTACTGCAACCTCAGTCAATTAATTGTGGTTCACGTTTATCAATGGGTTCAAGTAGCGCATGGATATATTTTCCCCATTTTCAGTGATCAGTTTTTCCTGTGCTTTTCGATGTAAATGCCGTTCTGGTAAAGCCACAGCAGTGATTTAACCAGTTTTTTAAACGTCTGAGTGTTTTCTATCCACACAGACTAAGCAAATGCATATACTATATTCCTGGCATGAGTAGCAGGGCGCTGAAATGTTGCGCGATTTTTAACAGAATGTTCAAAAAAGTAGAGGGTCGACTGAAGAGGTTAAAGACCTAGTAATACTTTACATCGATAGCAGTCAATATTAATCGTCATCTTAATTCAGTCTCATCTGAAAGTTGTAAATTCTTGGTTATCTGCACGAACCCTGGCTAACAAGTTGAATCTGCAATGCAAAATTGGGTTTAATTATTTATTTACTAAATACCTAACTAATCACACAGAATAACACATACACATATTTAAATCATAACTTGATTACAAATTACTTCATAAAGGAAAACGTCCCTAGCGGGCGGAACAGATTTGACAGCTGGTTACCCAAAAGAAAAGGGCTGGGTTTGAGTGAAAGAACGGGAAGACTGAGGAACAAAGGGTGAAGCTGTGCTATCGTAAATACAGTATCTAATGCATTCCAAATTACCGCCCATTTGGAAAAGGAAAATGCAATAAATATTTACTCTGAGCTGCGCTTCGGTAGGTTGGTGGTAGATGGAAGGCCGTGTTGCCCAACCGAGTCCTTTGTCCTTTGCTGGTAAATTGAATACGTTGTAGTAACGTCGTTGTGTGGTAGACGGGATACTCTGTCTGTTCCTTCCTAACCCTCGTTTGCAGTGGCTGTTGCAACCGAACTGATATCATATTCATTAAGTACCACCGCATATGTTCAATTGGTCGCATTACCAAAATATAGTTAATTTCCCCCCACCGGATGTTCCTCGAATCTCTATGTCAACCAAGGGTTTTGCAAATGTAACCTCAGTAGGGTAGAGAGAGGAAAAAGGGGGGAAGAGGTATTTATGACTGTCATAAACCGATTCCCCAGGTGTAAGGAATTGCTATTTCGTATTCAGGTGACTAACTTACTGCTAATTACATGGCTACAACTCACAGTAAAGCCTGTGGGGTCCCCTACAGGATAGCTCCCACATTACACACATAATCTCCTTTTATTTTTAACCGAACACTGTGTGCCCGAAGAAGATCCTACGATGATGGACAGACAACTGAGCCAATGGCGGAAGACTACAGACTACAACCAGCTGAACCAATCCGGAGATCCGATCTTCCTAGGGTCAACCTACTTTCTGTGACGTATATAAGAGCTGTGCTGACTGTTTACGCTCTCTCTGCCTGCCGTTCCACACGAACTAACGGAAGAGCCGTAATTACGTTGTAATACATATTTTCACTCTGAATAAACTGTTTACTTGTCATAAAATTTACCACTTAGTCTGAATCGATCCTTGACCGGCTCACCCATCTACATATCCAATTGCTAACAGAAATGGTACGCAGAGGATGGTTAACTAACGGTCCAGTCGAAGCGAGCAGATTGGATGTGAGAGAGGGGTGAGCGCGTGGAGAGGAAGATCCGAGAAGGACGGGTGATTTGATTCTCGGGGGGTGGACAACAATTCTACTCAACTCGGGAAACTGATCTAAAGGTGCACCATAAATAAGGTAAGCAAAACCTGTTAAATCAAACTTTGCATATTGTCGTATAGTCTGCCTAAATTTTGATCAGTATTTCCGAGTAAGTATGAATTCTTGTGTAAATTTATAATTTGCTGACGAGTCGAAAAGAACAGTGTAGTGAAGATATGTAGTAACAAGCCAGCGACGGCTGGTGTGATATGAATCAATGATGAGATATCAGTCACAGTCTGATAGCTTTCAATGATGAGAGATCAATTAAAGGCCTAAAAAGTTCCAATAGGGATCGGACATATATAAATTCAGTTCCGATAGGGGTTGGACATGCGCATCAATGCTGATAGGGGTTAGTGCGATAGGGATCGGGAATAGAGATCAGTCAGAAACCTAACGCCGAGGGGGAAAAATGGAAATTTTGTCCTGTGTACCGGTAGAGGCTAGACTGATAAGAGATTCGCCGATAGGGGTCGGCTTTCAGGGGTCAGAGAGATAACGTGTATTAATTAATTCTGATAGGGGTTAAATTCGATAGGGATCAGTAGGGGATAGAATTGGATTCTAGAGTTGAATTCTATCCAGTAAATCCGCTTAGCTCGGTCTGATAGGGGTCGATTTAATAAGAGGTCAGAGATATAACCAATATTTGTATGTTTTGTCTATTTGTAACTGTTAACATGTACCTATGACTTCTGTGTTCTGACAGTTGTTATAGAATTTTATTAATTGGCCTGTACTGAGTTATTTTAATAGGAATGAGTGAATTGTGATTGACCAATATGTTAAATTCCTTCGGGACCCTGTTTGTTCTGAAATCTGCATAGAAAACTGTCCTAATTATATATATATTGGGTTGTGTATAGAGGTGAGGGAAAGCAGAGGCTGTGTTTTAACATGTAACGGACACGATTATGAATGTTGGAAATTCAATGAGAATTTCATACGAATGAATGTGGTGATAGATGAACCGAATCTGCATGTAAAATGTCCTATTGATATCGAATAGGTCTTGTGGAGGTGTGGTTATAGTTAAATGATAGATGAACCGAATCTGCAAGTAAAATGTCCTATTGATAACGAATAGGTCTTGTTGAGGTGTGGTTGGATTGAATGAATCTGCATGAAAAATGCCCTGTTGAAAAGCTGTCTACTATTTAACAGGTTATGTGAGAGGTGTAGTCGAGTGGATGTAGGATGTGTGAGTTTGGCGTTCCACTAGACAGAGATCGGGAATGATGTGACCATTGCACATCAAACAATAACATAATATAACCAGAGTTGACTAGAGATTTTGAGACCGGGGAAATTAAATTGAGAGAAACGTTTGTCGCGGAGTAAACCGCTAGGTTGGGATACGTAACTGGGCTATTATGCACACGTGCTGATAGACAAGGCCATCTCAGTAGTCGAATGACCGTGCAAACTTGATTGACAGCCGCCGGGCTAAAACACTGATTTTCGCTTTTTTCATTCCTGTTGATATTGCCTAAAGAGATTGCTATAGAAACGCTCAAATTTAAATGTATAATCAGGAACAAAATGACTGATGTATAATTGAAATAATATCTGAATATAATATTTAAATATTGAGACTAAATAGTTGAATAGATCCCTTGGTTGTGCGCTCCACAAATCCCATACCGACCCATGCGTTTTTCTCGAACTAAAACATACAAAGGAGAAGCTCAGAGATAAGACAGAGCACGTGCAGCAGTGTCTCTTCGAGTACATCGTGGGTATTAATCAACGTCGGGCGAAGTATATGCTAACTATATTCAGATAGAAGGAGAGAATTCCGATTAAAACTACGATTAAATTCCGATTGAATTAAATAAAATCACGATTAAAAATTCACAATGGCGACCCTCAATACTCCAAAGCTGAGGTTTAATGAGTTCCTAGAACAAAAAATAGAATATAGATCAGGGGGAAAGAAACAATGGAAGCACATGAAGAAAGTTTGGGAGGGATTAAAGCTAAAATGGACACAGGAAGGTCATTTAGGAGGGGAACCGCCATCCGCAGTTCAGCTGAAAACAATGGAATGTGGGTTAAGAGAGAAAGAGGCAGAAAAGAACAAAATTCACGTATTTAAGAAAGAAGGGTCAGATACGAAGGGAGCGAGATTAATGAGAATCCTAATTGAGGGAAAACTTTGGGCGTTTAAATTAGTGCTATTTTCTGTTGTTCAGATGCCGGAGTAACAAATGCAGATAACTGAAAATTGGGTCTATTTGCGGAGAATCTCAGTGGTGGAGTTCTCGCCTGCCACGTGGGAGGCCGGGGTTCGGTTCCCAGTTGAGGTGTAAAGAGCAGTTATATATGTCTGAGTTTTTGGTTTTAATTAAACTAATTGTTTTGCAGAGAAAGTTATAGTCACTAGTATTGGTATAAGATATAAACTGAACGTTTTAAATAGTTTGTTTGGTTCAAATTGAAAGACTAATTCATTCAACTTAATATAAGAACGGAGATTTTGATGCAAGGCGATGTCTGTTCACTAAATGATTTGTTGGGAATAATACATTGGGAAAAGAGTCGTAATTAAAATGCTAATTCAAAGACGAGACAGTAACTTAAATCAAATTCATTCTGAATAATAACGGGGGAACAATTACGATAGATTTGTGTCCATCGAAATGTTTTTATAAGATTAGCGAATTGAGAGATGTTGATTGATGTTGTAAACTCTAATTCAGGATTCAACAGATGTGATAAATTAGGTTTGGTTTATCGAACCCGAAATACTGTTGTTGCAGACAGCCAACCATTATTTACAATGAGTTGAAAATCGTTGCGAAATGAGTCAAGATTGAGCGCTTGTTGATGACATCACTAGCGAGGTTTCCGTCGCCACGGAAATGATGTCTTGACTGGGGGTGACAGAGAAAATGGTTAGTGTCCTTTAAAAGGAGTATGTAAATCGTCAGGAAAGATGCTAAAAACTAGCAGCTGATTCGCTGGGTGGGTATCATTGATTTGTGGCGTTTATTTGGACTGTAATTGGGCCGTGAGAGAGAGGGATTGGATGTCTGAGTCATAAAACATCGTGATGGTGGATTCTGATGGTTGTTGATTTTTGGTTTGATCGTTTGAATAGCACCAGTGAATTTGAGCACTGTTTCCATTATGTGGAACGGTGTCAGGGTATTAATGGTGAAAAGCAACCTCTATGGTATAACATAATTGTACATGTTTCGGTAAACTAGCGAGGTTGAATTTGGTTATTTGAACATTTCCCTTGATACGTAACAGGGGCAAGTTGTTTTTCCTTGAGGAACACGCAGATGGTGTTTTGTTTTATTGAGATGTAAAT
This sequence comes from Oncorhynchus nerka, assembly GCF_034236695.1. Taxonomy (NCBI): domain Eukaryota; kingdom Metazoa; phylum Chordata; class Actinopteri; order Salmoniformes; family Salmonidae; genus Oncorhynchus; species Oncorhynchus nerka. Next base: position 41,474,478 of record NC_088401.1, on the reverse strand, counting down.
GTGAGTTGAAGGAGCCAAGGGAAAATACGTTATTTTTATTAAATATCAGGGATTATAATATTGGGGAGAATGAGGCCATAAACGACCAAATTGGAAAGGCCTGGAAGTTTTGATTAATCATTAAGGTTTGCAAATATATACACATAAAACATTTGTTAGGACTATTTGTTTTGGTGCAAAGGTATTTTAAAGAGACGCTCAAATATGGAACTTTATGAGTTTTTATTTTATGAGTTTTAAATTACACAAGTGAATTTGGATTTTAAGGATAAAGGGTTCTTTAATATGTCTAGTGTAGTATAGAACTTGACTATAAAAGGGTGGGTTGACTCATGGACCTTATCATGACTGTCTTCTAAGGTCTGATCAGCCTTGGGGAGAGTCATTGGTATAATGAATGTGGTCATATTGAGTACTAGTTTTAAGGTAAATTCATTATAAAGGAGTTTAGGTTAGGAGGTTAGGATAGGATATATATTAAGCCAAAAGGGCAGGGAATTACATAGAAAAATAAGTTTCAGTTCTTAGGGGTGATAAATCACTGTAGACAAGGAATTCTGCCCTCTGCAACATATATTAAATTCATGTTATTGTCAGATAGAATACTGAGAGTCCTTGAAGGAAGAATTTTGATATGATAAGCATTTGTTTTGATTTTTTTTTTTACTATTAGGGGTTTAAAAAAAAAATAGTATTAAATTTAACAGGTATATAGGACATCTGTGATGATTTAGGATTATTGTTAGGTTGATTAAGGAAATGTAAGGACTTTAGAGATTGACACTCATAGACATGATTTTGGATAAAGTGAAACAGTTAGAAGCTTAGTGGTATTTGAGAAATATGAGAGAAAAGGTTTAAATTGGTAAATATATATTTAAGAAAATATATAAGTAGCGCAGATAGTTCTTAAGTAGATAAGAAACTTGACAGGGAATTGGTACTGGATTGACGCCCAAGGGAGAATTGGACATGTGGAAAACTAAAAGGGGCTCCTTCATGATGTCAGACATAAGGATAATATACTAATCTTACCTAAGTCAGTATTTAGAGTAGGTAAGGTTGATACCTGGGCAGAGTCAGGTATCAAAAGGGGGATGGGTAAATTGTGGTCTAGGATAGGATGGGGCTTATTGGATAGGAAACAAAAAAAATGTAAGCTAACAATTGGGAATAGAAGTTAAAGATATAATCAGATAAAACATATGAGAAATTGTTTGTTAACCAAGCCTGTATGTCCAGGATTGTATGCATTACAGGTGAACTACAGGTGAAGTCACTCAATCCAGTCCCAGAGGCTTGGGGACCATAGAAGACCCCTGGTGACAGCTAGCTGAAAGAGCTACCCAGATTCATATCGCACGGCGGAAGGGTAAGACATTTTTTCACTGTCGGACAATAAACAGAGTTCGGGAGAAGAACTGGAATTAACAGAATTCCGGGGCCAACTCTCGAATGAAGTAACCCTACCTGTCCTATCACCCCTGTTTTTGTTCATAGAGGTGAAGATGTGTCTGGCTCTGGCTAAGTGATGTGTATTTTGTTCCAAAATAAGCATAAGAGATCCCTAGATCTGGGTAGATAAGAAGTTAGAATAGAGATTACACGGTAACCGACTTCGGACAGTTCTGGGATTGGAGAAGAGGGTATCCTTATAGCATGGAGGATCCCACAAGGGTGGATAGGTTTTCCATGATATGGGGAAATCTGGGAGCAATGTTGAACTTTGTAAAGGTGATGAAATCCTACTAACCATCAAAACTATTAAGCTCTCTGATGCAGGAACTCACACCCTCGGACTACAAAGGACGAGGACAGACATGATGGGTGTGTTTTCTATCAAGGTACTGCCAAGACCAGAGGTAGCCGGACACACTCCTCTACCACCACTGTGTTAAAAAATACCATTCAGGTAATTAATGTTAGAGACTATTCGGCTATTGATCAATTAGAAACTGAGACTGGTTTTGATAGTAGGGACAATTTGTGGCTGTCTTATATGAGGTACACAGCTAAAACCCTGAGAGGAAAGGACTGTATTATTTGAAGTTATGCTAGACCTGTTCTGGCTACACCCATTTGCTGTAGGAGAAGGAGAGGGGTGGTTGTGTATTTTGAGAAGTTTTTACCAGGTTAAGCCCAATTCAACCCTCTGTTCCTCTTGGAGCCTTGTGTTTCCTGCAGTACCTCCTCATCGGGCCTCTTGGGGTGTTGAGGCATATGGGGGCAATTACGAGTGCATCACGGGTACAGGTAATGGCATTGATTATGGGAGATTGCCTGAAGCTGATTGCAGGAGTAACATAACCATTAATTCCACTTGGCCAGTTACAGGCCTAAACCAAACTAGTGGTCTGGCTGATGTATGGTGGATGAGTGAAGCCAAAAGAGGGCTGAGACCCATTCTTAGAGGAGAATGGCAAGGTATGTGTGGTCTGACCAGTTTGATAATTCCACTGACCATTGTTGATGTTGTTGCTGAACAGCTGCTGAGTTCTGTAACCAGGGGACCTGAAAACATTCCATCCCATGGGAGACAAATGTAGTAGTGCTCCATGGACAGAGGATGTAGTTGACATACACACTAACCTGTTGGGAGTGCCAGTGGGGATTCCTCATGAGTTTCAGGCCTTGGGTAGGAATGATGGACTCTGGCACTTACTACCTACTATGGGTCCAGCCATGGTGGATGCTGGACAGACTGCATGGATTAATTATATCTACTATGATCAACAGCGTTTTGTGAATTACTCCCGTGATGCACTCACTAGTATGTCTGAACAGCTTGAGGCCACATTTGGGGTTTCCAGACAGAATAGACTTGCCTTGGATATGCTTCTTGCCAGTCAGGGGGACGTCTGCAAGATGTTCGGTAAACAATGTTGCACGTATATTCCTAATACCAGTCCAGATGATAGTTTTTAAACTTCACAATCTAAGGCGGGGTTGATGCACTATCTGCTAAGATGAGGTCCACGGGGGGGTGGAGGAGTCTGTTCTCTTGGCCTGGTTTGGTAAGTGCACTGGTAGGATGGTTACTGGATTTCTGACCCTAATTCTTGTATTATTTGTTATTGATGTGATGTGCTGCTTGCATCATGCTGTGTTTTGACAAGTCTGTTACAGATGTGGTGAGGGCTTCAGGCATATGCCTTTGCTTGATGCTCCAGTTGGCGATGCTGATACGGACGCATGCTTTCAGGGGAGGATGGGACTGGTACCACCTGGTACAGGATAGGAGTAGCTGAGAGGACCAGATGGTTTCTAATAATTCTTTACTCTGTTTTCCATGACCAAAGTTTTATCCTACATCTTACATGTCAATAACAATAAAGTTTTATCCTGTTTTTGATAAGTGACACCCTAGTGGGTGACAAGGGGGAAACAAAGGCATATATCACTTGTAATTAGTAATAAACTGTTTATTATTTTCATGAAATGCTATGACTGCTGAAATAAAGGATAATTGAGTGACACCCTAGCAGGAGTAAAAAGGGGGATCCAGTTGCTTTTATTGATTAAGCTTCTCCATTGTATGTCGTGTCCCATCTGGGATGGGAAGAGGGGGAAATTATTTTTCTTTGTGGGCCATTTCCGGATAGACATACCTAGTTTAGGATATTTTTCCTTTTTGGATTATGTCTTCGTTTTTGCTTGGAGTAATGTATCTGGACTAAATCACATCTCTTAGGAGATGTGAAGAGAGGGTATCAGAAACTTTTTCCTGCTGGAAAAAGTTGGCTAATGTGGACAATAATTTTTACTTTTATTTTGAGCTGTGCTCCGCAATGTTAAATGAGGGTTGTAAGTTCCTAGGTGGCTGGTAGCCAACTTAGTACATAGTGGGATTGAATGGAGAACATGATGGTAACACATAAATATATATTTCTGTTTAATACCGTGCCTTATTTCATAGTCCTTTTGGGAGAAGTTTCTCTTTGTGTCTGGATCCAGTTAGGTTGTGTCACGTCTCTGGTGAGACGTGAAGAGAGGGTTTTGTAAGGAATTGCTATTTCGTATGCAGGTGACTAACTTACTGCTAATTACATGGCTACAACTCACAGTAAAGCCTGTGGGGTCCCCTACAGGATAGCTCCCACATTACACACATAATCTCCTTATATTTTTAACCGAACACTGTGTGCCCGAAGAAGATCCTACGATGATGGACAGACAACTGAGCCAATGGCGGAAGACTACAGACTACAACCAGCTGAACCAATCCGGAGATCCGATCTTCCTAGGGTCAACCTACTTTCTGTGACGTATATAAGAGCTGTGCTGACTGTTTACGCTCTCTCTGCCTGCCGTTCCACACGAACTAACGGAAGAGCCGTAATTACGTTGTAATACATATTTTCACTCTGAATAAACTGTTTACTTGTCATAAAATTTACCACTTAGTCTGAATCGATCCTTGACCGGCTCACCCATCTACATATCCAATTGCTAACACAGGTCAACGACATGACAGTAGATTGATGAGAGAAACATTTTTTTTAATACATTTTAGGATAAGGTTCTATAGTAAATAAGTAGAATTATGGAGTGAAGTTTTGAACCAAAATGAAATATGACAAATGTAATGTTGTAATAGAGAGCGATAGACAGAGAGAGTTTCATTTAGGCTGGTTGAGAAAGACGGACAAGAAGGCAATTAGAAAGCCAGTGGTAGAGAGGGAGAGCAGCAGAAGCAGCAGATTCCCTGTGAGGAGAAAGAACACAATATGCTGGCTTTGTGTGACCAGGAAGAGCGACAGAATCAGTCATACACACACTGAGACAGTGACTGCTCCAACACACCGAAGACAGTAACATGACAGAGCTGTAGTTTAGTCTCTGAAAGAGAGCTTTATGCAGAGACTGGCATCACAAGAGAAGAATAACTTTAGTTTGAAGTGATTGCTTTCTTATTTATTTTAATTTTATAGATTTTAACTTGAAATATTCCTCAAATCTGTTGAGATTTCGTTAAGTTTGAATTGAAAGCTGAAGTTCAGTGGATTGTCTCTTGACTCAGTGTGAGGAATAAGGAGACACAGGGTTTGTTGGCCTGATGCTATACTATTGTGCTTGGTAAATTTATTTAACTAGGCAAGTCAGTTAAGAACAAATTCTTATTTACAATCACGGCCTACCCCGACTAAACCCTAACCCGGATGACGCTGGGCCAATTGTGTGACGCCCTATGGGACTCCCAATCATGGCCGGTTGTGATATAGCCTGAAATCAAACCAGAGTCGGTAGTGACACCTCTAGCACTGAGATGCAGTGCCTTAGACCGCTGCACCACTCGGGAACCACTTAAAGTGTGTGCTGACATTGGGACTAGAGGGGGACTGCTGCAGTGTGCAATGGTCTATGGTCTCCCCTCATGGGAGGAGAGAATCCTTTTGGAACAGTACACAGATCATTGGGGACAACAGAAACCAGTAATTCAAGACAAAACCACATGTGAAGTCACCATTGAACAGAACTGACTTGCCTAGACCCTCCCAACACTGTCTCCCCAGCCGCTCCCTGCCGCTGAGTGAGGGAGTCAGTTGAACTCAGTAAGCTTTCCTCTTCCCAAGGCCAGAGGAAAGGACAGGCAGGACAGGCTAGGACAGGAAGCCCCCCTGCCCAGCCCACCCCTCTCTCTCTCTCTGTTTCTCTCTCTCTCCCTCCCCACTATAATAAGACCATTTATTTAACAAGACCATTCCCCCCGTCTCTCTCTCTCTTCCTCCCCACTTTAATAAGACCATTCCCTGGGTGTCAGAGAGCTGGATAGGGGCCCCTAGAGCAGAGGTCAGGGTCACACACACAGAGGGAGGTACCCTGGACACCTTCTTTACATCTCATCTGGGAAACATACCCTGAAGCGGATGGGTTACACTGATTGAGGCTCAACAGTTTAGGCTTATAGGTGTGTTGTTTGTTTGTGTGATGTTGGTGAAAGATGTTGTGGTATTTGAAATAGTTAAATTAAGCTGAAAGGTTTTATGGAAATATGACAGGATGACAAGAGGATCAGATGATCATGCGTGCACAGAGACAAACACAGACACCTCTGCGGCCACTGGGCTCCTTTGAACTTGCCATGTTTAATTAGTTGTATGCCATTCACCACATAAGGGGAACTGTGAACTCAAATTCCTACTGGTGATCATATACTAGAAGCAGCCTTTCAGGTGGAAAGCTAATAGATTGTTTCAGTACACACAGTGCGACCTTCTAGGCAGGTTAGAGCAAACACGCAAAGAATTTGAAAGATTTCAAATACTAATTGAATACAGGTCTGCATGTTAGCGGTGCTAGCCGTGTCAGTAATGTTGTCCATTAGTTTTGCTGACACTCAGCATGGAGAGCATTAAAAGTGATATGTGCTAATTCCTCTGACTCTTGGCCAGTTAAATTAAGAGTGGTGTTGAGAGAGGATGTCACACTGAGGTGGAAAATGAGATTATAATTCTAGAGAGGGAAAAACGTCCACAAATGTTGAGGATTAGGGGTTTGGTAACACACAGTGGTGCATGATGGACACAACTTTCCCACAGGCAAACACTCACGCCACGCACACACGCACGCACGCACACACACACACACACACACACACACAGCCAAGCCAGGCATTTCTCACCTTCACAGACCGACATTGTAGTTATTATTTAAAAAATTCAACACGACCGCCATGTTCTCTCCACAAATAGGGCGGTACACAATTGGCCCAGCTTCGTCTGGGTTAGGGTTTGGCCAGGGTAGGCCGTCATTGTAAATAAGAATTTGTTCTTAACTGACTTGCCTAGTTATATAAAGGTAAAAAAATAAATACTGACATTTTACGTTTGAAAAATATGGATGAACATCTAATCCTGACGTGAGACTGTGAGAGCTAGTTGCCCACAAATGCCGCAGTTTTAAAACACACACAGACACTGTGGAATGCAACGATAACTCCAAGATAAGTCAGATCATTTGATTTGCTGCAATGCCTTGTGAGCGAGGCAAGCAGAGTGCCCTGGAGAAATGCCTCTGACTACTCCAACAGCATGTCTCTTAGCATTTGCTTCACTCATATGTGACTGACATTGCTTTTAAAATGTTGAATACAGATATTGTTTGGTGGAGTGAGGGAGAAAAAAAGAGGGGGTGGGAAGAGAAATACACGCATAGGGTAATAATTTTGGTCTTGTGTTGGCCTGGGCCTCCTTTTGCCATGCAAGTATTTATCTCGTTCACACATCAGGAGCACACACACACACACATCCCTATGGATAAACTATTACTCTCCTTAAGTGCTGCTAAGAATAAAACATGTATTTGACACTGTATTCCAAACAGTAACGTTCCTGTAATTGCTTTAGCTCAGTGTAAACTTGACATGGAACAGAACCTCCATTAATTAGCCCCTATGATTAATCCCATGATATGTGAATATTATGAAACAAATCAAGCTGTTTCTACACCTGTGTAATATAAATAAAATAAAGATCACTGTAATTTTCAATGAAAACAGAAACAATTCAACATTCATAATATCCAGGGCAGGCAAGAGATGCCTGTCTTATTCAGCACAGTTGGAAGGAGGCAGAATATAGACAATGAAATAAAATAAGTCTTGTGGCACACAGGCCTCTGCTTTGTAGCCCTTCTACCGACTGACAAAATATGACACGCACTCAGTACACCACTGTCATCTCCTTGTCCCTTTTCCAGCCCCACCCTTACTGTTTAGTGAATGAGGGGTATAGTGTCTGACACGGGCAGTAAGCGGGTGCAGAGTTTCACTCTGTCTGAGAGAGCATGGTGATTTCAAATGCTTATGTTAAATACCACAGACAGGAGAAGGATGGGGTTATCTGCAGCTTGATTCATATGAGATCTGGGGTCTGTGCCGACACATTAGAGAGGAGTTGCCAGGAGAGAAGAAAGGAGAGTAGGTATTCTAACTTTTACAGTGTGACCTTCCCTCCCGTTTCCTCCCTTTTTCCTCTCCATGCCTACCCAGTCCTGCATCATCTGTGTCAGGGGGATAACTAGTTAGGTAAGTTACTCTTGTCTAGTGACACCAGGTTCGTTTCAATCCTCAGAACACACCATACAGCACAAAAGGTTGCACTTACATACACAATCTTTATTGTAGCTAGTAAATCCATACAAAGGGCATAGTCAGTACTCCTTGGTAGATCAAATCAAAACTAACAGACATGAACAGCAGGTCCACCTGGGGCCTACAGCAGTAAGAACTGACCCTGGCAAGCGCACAGACAAGTCCAGAGGCAAAAACAGTCCTAAAGAGGCCCTATTTACTATCCCTGACCAGAAGTAAAAGCAGGCAGTTTAAATCAAAAAAGAAATGGCAAATTCATGGCCAAAAACACAGCAAATCCAAAATTTGGCATACAAAATCACACAATTCTGTTTCCATTGTAGCACTGTTAATTAAGCACAGCAACCCATACAATTCTGTTTCCATGGATAGCACACTGTGGCACAGCAAACTATGCAAGTTACTCATTATAACAGAAAAGCGACAGCGAGATAGAGGCAAAAACAACAACATAGTTCACCCCTCATCTCCTACAGTCAATATACCCATCCAACAGTTTCTTAGTTTGTTAGGATAATATCATTGTCAAATCAAATTGAATACAACAGGTGTAGAACTTAACATGAAATGCTTACTTTACAAACCCTTAACCAACAATGCAGTTGTAAGGAAAATAAGACAAGAAAATATTTACTAAATAAACTAAAGTAAAAAAATAAAAGAGTAACAATAAAGAGGCTGTGTGCGGGGGTTCTGGTTTGGTGAGGCAATTGGGGTAATATGTACATGTAGGTAGGGGTAAATCATAGATAATGAACAGCGAGTAGCAGCAGCATCCATAATTTTCTTTCACATATAGTTCACTCATGTCACCTGTCTCTCTTTCTTTCTCTCTTCTTGGATCAAAAGGATTGTCTGACACCCAAGGTGTTTCTTCAGTTGTCTTTCAAACTTGGACTCTATACTTGAATGTGAATGTTTGGAAATAGATTTGAACTGTATAGTCTTTGTTGTCTGAGTGAACATTTCAATATTGGTCCTCATATTGGAAAATAACAGTGACACCAGCAATATGAAATCACAGTGTGTGTCCCAAATGGCACTCTATACTGTTCATTTCCTATATAGTGCACTACTTTCGACCAGAGCCCTATATAGGGAATATGGTGCCATTTGGAACTCAAGCCACAGGCTTTCTAACAGGCATATTATGAGCACCACCAGCACCACATAACAGTTGATGCTTCACAGTGTGGTGATTGACTTAAAATGTTCCCCTCCTTACCAAACGCCCCTGGTTGGAAACTCCTCTTCACTGGAGCATTTCATAAAACATCTCTTCACCACGGAGAGAGAGGAAGGAGGGCAGCAAGCTGCAGGAGGCTAGAACACTGCAGGGCTTTCTCTCTTTCTCTCTCTTGCCACTCTGCTCTGTTCGGCTCGGCTTGACATTCTTGGATCCCGGCCGGTAGGAGAGAGAGAAGTTGAACTGGGTGAATAATAGGGCCCACCGAGCCTGCCTGGAATTGAAGCGCTTGGCGGTGCAGACATATTCCTGGTTTTATGGTTGGTCCACACAATGAATGGATGTTCCGCCCACTCCAGCCAGTGCCTCCACTCCTCCAACGCCATCTCCACCATGAGAAGCTCACGATTCCCCACATCGTAGTTCCTCTCCGTGGTGTTGAGGCGGTGGGAGAAGAAGGCGCAGGGATGCAACTTGAGGTCCAGGGCAGACGGCTGTGACAGGACAGCCACCACTCCGACACCGGAAGCATTGGCCTCCACCACGAACTGGCGGGATGGGTCAGGATGAACCAACATGTGAGCTGTGGTGAAGCGATGTTTGAGATCCCAGAATGCCCGATCAGCAGCTTGAGACCACATAAATGGAACCTTGGGAGAGGTGAATGCAAACAGGGGGAAGCCAGGGTGCTGTAGCCCTGGATAAAGCTGCAATAAAAGTTGGCGAAACCCAGGAACCGCTGTAGCTGTAATCTGGACGTAGGCTGGGGCCAATCGACCACCGCTCTCACCTTCCCAGGATCCAACTGTACGCTCCCTGCAGTGATGATGTATCCCAGAAAGGGGATGGTGGAACGATGGAATTCTCATTTCTCTGCTTTTACAAAAAGCTGGTTCTCCAGGATGTGTTGGAGAACCTGTTGGACGTGGAGCAGGTGTTCTATGGTGGCGCGGGAGAAGATGAGGATGTCATCGAGGTAGACAAAGACTAACCGGTTCAGCATGTCATGGAGAACATCATTAACCAGATCCTGGAACACAGCAGGGGCTTTGGTAAGGCCAAAGGGCATGACCAGGTACTCGTAGTGGCCAATGGCCGTGTTGAAGGCAGTCTTCGACTCGTCCCCTTCCCGTACCCGCACCAGGTGGTAGGCGTTCGATAGGTCCAGCTCGGAGAACACGGTGGCCCCCTGGAGCGGCTCGAAGGTCAAGGGGATGAGAGGTAGTGGGTAGCAGTTCATCACCTTGATGACGTTGAGACTTCAGTAGTCGATGCACAGGCACAGGGTATTGCTTCCCATTGGAGAGGTAGGAGAACCAGTTCAGACTAGTTCCAGAGACTACAGTGTGCCTTCTGAGATGCCGCAGGAGGATGTTGTGGTCAACAGAGTCAAAAGCAGCACTAAGATCTAAGAGTAGGAAGAGGCTAAGTGACCTAGAAGCTGCAGCCATCCGTAAGTCATTGATAGCTTTCATCAGAGCTGTTTCAGTGCTGTGCAAGGAACGGAAGCCAGACTGGACAAAGTTGTACAGCTGATTCAAAGACAGATGGGATGAAGCTGTTAAAACCTCTTGGGGAAAGTGCGTGCCCATAGTAAACAGAAAAAAAATCTGTCCAAAATTGCTAATATATGCATATAATAATTATTATTGAATAGAAAACACTCTAAAGCTTCTAAAACCGTTCAAATTATGTTTATATGTAAAGCAGAACTCTCAGGGCAGCCATTCTCCCAAACTCTCTCTTGTCATCAGAAAAGTTGGGCCAACTTTGACGTCATCGACCCCACCCTTCCCAACCAGCTACGGATCTGGGAACAGTTTCTATATCTTCAGCGGGATGTGTCCTTTCAATGGGGCGTTTCATTGTGAGAATCGCGCGCTCCTTCGCCCTTTGGCGGGCTAAAATCTTCGGGTCACGCGAAAATACATGTACTCTATTGCGAGCGCCTGGTCTGCAGCTCCCTTTGTTCCAGGTTTCACCAAATGATGTCGGTTTTCTGTTCGAGCTGATAATTGTTATGCACGTTTATAACATCCTAAAGCTTGATTCTGCACTTAGTTTGACCAGTTTAGTCGACATATAATATGTAATTTTGAAGTTTTGATGCGCATCCACTAGAATTTTGGCTGCATTTCAACCGGAATTTGTCGCGTTTGGTAACCCAAAGAGGCAGACTTGAAAACCAAATGCAGTTTTTGGTAAGTATGACTCCTTCCACGTCTTCTGATCGAAGAACATCAAAGGTAAGGGAATATTTATGTGGTAATTTTTGGGTTTCTGTGGACTCCAAACATAGAGGAGACATAATGCTAATTTCTGAGCGCCGTCTCATATTATAGCCTAGTGAACGAATTCTGTAACGTTAAAAATAGATGTAACACAGCGGTTGCATTAAGAAGAAGTGTATCTTTCTATCTATATGTAGAACATGTATATTTAGTCAAAGTTTATGATGTGTATTGCTTGTTATCTGACGTTATCTGCCGGAGCTATCATCATTTCTCCGGACATTTGCATAGCATTTTTTGAACATCGTAAACAGAGATTTATGGATATAAATAGCATATTATTGAAAAAAAAACATAAATGTACTGTGTAACATGTCCTATTACTGTCATCTGATGAAGATTTTCAAAAGGTTAGTGAATTATTTTTCTTTTAATCCTGCGTTTGTTTATTGCATATTTTGCTCAACTTGGCTATTCAAATTAGCTGTGTCTTTGGTGGTGGTTTGACATAAATATGTGCTATGTTTTCGCCGTAAAACATTTTAGAAATCTGACTTGCTGGGTAGATGAACAAGGTGTTTATCTTTCATTTGAGCTATTGGACTTGTTAATGTGTGGAGGTTAAATATTTCTAAGAATATTTTTGCATTTTGCGTTATGGTATTGAGCTTGAGGCTGTAGTCACGATACCGGATCCGGGTTTGGAGTCGCAAGAAGTTAAGAAACTACCTTCTCCAGAGTTGTGTTGGAATACCCATACTAAAATACTGCATACTACATACTTAAAACCTCTTGGGGATAGTGAGACGCTAGCGTCTCAAGTGGCCAATAGCCTCGGGGAATGCAGAGCGCAAAATTTCATTAAATCACACATGCAGGATACTCAATTAAAGCTACACTCGTTGTGAATCCAGCCAACATGTCAGATTTTTAAAATGCTTTTCGGCGAAAGCATGAGAAGCTATTATCTGATAGCATGCACCCACCTGAACCAGTTGTAAACAAAATAACTAGCGTAGCAGGCGCTACACAAAACGCTGAAATAAAATATAAAACATGCATTACCTTTGACGAGCTTCTATGTTGGCACTCCAATATGTCCCATAAACATCACAATTGGTCCTTTTTTCCGATTAATTCCGTCCATGTATATCCAAAATGTCCATTTATAAAGCAGGTTTGATCCGGAAAAAAACAGCTTGCCAAAACACAACGTTACTACAAAACCTTTCAAAAGTTGCCTAGAACCTTTGCCAAAATATTTCAAACTACTTTTGTAATACAACTTTAGCGTTTTTTAAACGTTAATAATCAATCAAATTGTAGACGGGGCAATCTGTATTCAATAGAGCAAGTAAACAAAACATGCCCCTTTTTCCCTCTTACGTAACTTTCAACAGTGTAACGTTGTTCCAGGATGTGCCTCTTATTCGTTGCACCAATGATTAACTCCAACCCAATTCCAAAGACTGGTGACATCCTGTGGAAGTCGTAGGAACTGTAAAATGGTCGCTATCAAATATCCCTTGGCAAATACAACTGAGGGAACAGTCAGAGGCAAAAAAAAAGAGAATCTGAACAGTTTTTCCTCAGGGTTTTGCCTGCTACATAAGTTCTGTTATAGTCACAGACATGATTGAACCCGTTTTAGAAACTTCAGAGTGTTTTCTATCCACACCTACTAATTATATGCATATAATATATTCCTGGCAATGAGTAGCAGGAAGTTGAAATTGTGCACGCTATTTATCCAAAAGTGGAAATGCTACGAGGGCAACAGTACTTAAAACATAAAAATTTTTAAAAAATTACCCCTTTTTCGTGGTATCCAATTGTTGTAGTAGCTACTATCTTGTCTCATCGCTACAACACCCACATGGGCTCGGGAGAGACGAAGGTTGAAAGTCATGCGTCCTCCGATACACAACCCAACCAGCCGCTCTGCTTCTTAACACAGCGCACATCCAACCCGGAAGCCAGCCGCACCAATGTGCCGGAGGAAACACTGTGTACCTGGCAACCTTGGTTAGCGCGCACTGCGCCCGTCCCGCCACAGGAGTCGCTGGTGCGCGATGAGACAAGGACATCCCTACCGGCCAAGCCCTCCCTAACCCGGACGACGCTAGGCCAATTGTGCGTCGCCCCACGGACCTCCCAGTCGCGGCCGGTTACGACAGAGCCTGGGCGCGAACCCAGAGTCTCTGATGGCACAGCTGGCGCTGCAATACAGCGCCCTTAACCACTGCGCCACCCGGGAGGCCGGGCAACAGTACTTGTGCAAAGTTTCAGAATGATAACTTCCAAAATTAGTGTGCTTACATGACATTTATCATGAAGTCACCCAGGTGTCCCACACAAGTGGCCCAAATGTACCCAAGTGGCCAAATTGGTGAAGGTATACATTTCTACAAACCTAGAGAGGAACCAGGCTATGAGGGGTGGCCAGTCCTCTTCTGGCTGTGCCGGGTGGAGATCACAGTGGTTGTAGAGGGTGCAACAGGACAGCACCTCAAGAGTAAAAATGAACAGTTTAGGGTTCCATAGCCGCAGGCAGAACAGTTGAAACTGGAAGAGCGGCAAGACCGGGTGGACTGGGGACAGCAAGTAGTCATCATGGTAGGTAGTTCTGAAGCATGGTCCAAGGGCTCAGGTCCTCCGAGAGAAAGAAGGAGAGAAAGAGAGAGCAGACTTAAATTCACACAAGACACCGGATAAGACAGAAAAAGTACTCCAGATATAACATACGACATATTGCTCTACACAATATTCTGCTGCTGGTGACAGATGCCATAGCAGTCTCTTTTGGACGTAAAGCAGAGGGTCACCGAGCATGTGGTGCATGTGATAGGGGACTTCATCTTGCAAATAACACAGCAACGCCTCCATGCTGTGCCCTTTTGGCCCTTAGGCACATCCATGCCTGCACAAATATATTTGGGCAGATGAACACTTGTGGCAGGAGCAGAAGGGACAGGGCGTGGTGCGGTGGTTCTGTAGCCAGCAAGCTCCTTGATGAGCTGCTCTCTGAAGGCTTTCTGTGAGAGGAAGGGCTTTCCACAGCTCTTAGCCATTTCCTTGTGTAGGATGAATGCATTCACCACAGCAATGTCGATTAAATTATAAAAGGTATTGTACCATTTCATTGTCTTATGTAGAACATTGTAATAGCATATCAGCGCATCTGACAGGTCCACACCTCCCATGATCTTGTTGTAGTCCTTTACTGCAGTTGGAATGGGGACATTTTTGGTGGTCCATACCCCAGGACTGTCCTTCACACGCCTGACAACATGATCCCCATTGAAGGACTTGTGGATTGTTGTGCACATCACCACCTCTCTGGTATCCATCCACTTTACAAAAAGCAGGCCATCTTCACGGATCCGTCGCATGGTCCCCCGCTCAGCCCGCTTAGGCATGTCGTTCACCTTCGTCTTCAGAAAGCCCACCCTGTTGGTACGAATGGTGCCACAAGCCCACACATCCAGCTTCCTTAGGTCTGCAAACAGGGTAGGGCTTGTGTAGAAGTTATCCACAAACAGTTTGTAGCCCTTCCCTAGCAGTTGAAAATCCAATAACTCCATTATGGCTAAGTCCCTTACCGGTAACAAAACTGTTCTTCCCCTCATAGACAAAGAAATTGCACGTGTAGGCACACACAGAATCAGCCAACACAAACAGCTTGTAACTCCACTTGGTTGGTTTGTTTCTCATGTATTGTTTGAGGCCAATTCTGGCCTTTGAGGCTACCATCCTCTCATTGATTGACACGTTCTGGGCTGGCTGAAAGTACGTCTTGCAGCCCTCAACAATGCTGTGGTAGAGAGGTTTGATTTTGTAGTCTATCAAACATTGCTGTGCCTCTCTTCTTCTCATTCTCTTCATCAACATTTGGGTCACTGATATGAAGCGCCTGTGAGAGAACCAGAAACCTTTTGCAGGACATAACAGTCATGGGGAAAGACAGTTGGTAGAGAGATGACGTTTTCCAGTAGTCCTTCAGGCATTTCAGCCTCACCAGCCCCATGTAGATGACCAGTGAAAGGTAGCAGAAAAAGTCTGACATGGATATGGCCTTCCATGCTACTTTTTTGCCTGCTTGCTTCCTCTCCCCATTCTTATTCGTGTTAGTCACGAGCGAATCGACATCAGATTGTGTGAAAAATAGCTGAAAAAGCTGAAGGGGGGTGTAAGTTTTGGTCGGGTTCACCTTTGGTCCTGGCTTCCTTTTCGGCCTAAAAGTTGTTTGGGGTGGTTGGGGTGGCTCCTCCGCTTCTTTGTCAGTGCCTTCACACCTCTAGATGGCCCGGGAGGTGTGGAGCCAGAGACAGCAGGGGTACAGCTGGATGAACCAGCTGCAGAGGGGGATAGACAAGTTGGCAATGGGGGCTCCCAGTCGGAGTCAGTGCCACTGTGAAAGAAAATGTTCAGTTAGAATAGTTTAACATATGAGCCCTGTATCAACAGGTATAATAAACATATACAGTGGGGCAAAAAAGTATTTAGTCAGCCACCAATTATGCAAGATATCCCACTTAAAAAGATGAGAGAGGCCTGTAATTTTCATCATAGGTACACTTCAACTATGAAAGACAAAATGAGAAACAAAAATCCAGAAAATCACATTGTAGGATTTTAAATTAATTTATTTGAAAATTATGGTTGAAAATAAGTATTTGGTCAATAACAAAAGTTTATCTCAATACTTTGTTGTATACCCTTTGTTGGCAATGACAGAGGTCAAACATTTTCTGTAAGTCTTCACAAGGTTTTCACACACTGTTGCTGGTATTTTGGCCCATTCCTCCATGCAGATCTCCTCTAGAGCAGTGATGTTTTGGGGCTGTTGCTGGGCAACACGGACTTTCAACTCCCTCCAAAGATTTTGTATGGGGTTGAGATCTGGAGACTGGCTAGGCCACTCCAGGATCTTGAAATGCTTCTTACGAAGCCACTCCTTCATTGCCCGGGCGGTGTGTTTGGGATCATTGTCATGCCGAAAGACCCAGCCACGTTTCATCTTCAATGCCCTTGCTGATGGAAGGAGGTTTTCACTCAAAATCCACGATACTTGGCCCCATTCATTATTTCCTTTACACAGTCGTCCTGGTCCCTTTGCAGAAAAACAGCCCCAAAGCATGATGTTTCCACCCCCATGCTTCACAGTAGGTATGGTTTTCTTTGGATGCAACTCAGCATTCTTTGTCCTCCAAACACGACGAGTAGAGTTTTTACCAAAAAGTTATATTTTGGTTTAATCTGACCATAGGACAACATCCCAATCTTCTTCTGGATCATCCAAATGCTCTCTAGCAAACTTCAGACGGGCCTGGACATGTACTGGCTTAAGCAGGGGGACAAGTCTGGCACTGCAGGATTTGAGTCCCTGGCGGCGTAGTGTGTTACTGATGGTAGGCTTTGTTACTTTGGTCCCAGCTCTCTGCAGGTCATTCACTAGGTCCCCCCGTGTGGTTCTGGGATTTTTGCTCACCGTTCTTGTGATCATTTTGACCCCACGGCGTGAGATCTTGTGTGGAGCCCCAGATCGAGGGAGATTATCAGTGGTCTTGTATGTCTTCCATTTCCTAATAATTGCTCCCACAGTTGATTTCTTCAAACCAAGCTGCTTACCTATTGCAGATTCCGTCTTCCCAGCCTGGTGCAGTCTACAATTTTGTTTCTGGTGTCCTTTGACAGCTCTTTGGTCTTGACCATAGTGGAGTTTAGAGTGTGACTGTTTGAGGTTGTGGACAGGTGTCTTTTATACTGATAACAAGTTCAAACAGGTGCCATTAATACAGGTAACGAGTGGAGGACAGAGGAGCCTCTTAAAGAAGAAGTTACAGGTCTGTGAGAGCCAGAAATCTTGCTTGTTTGTAGGTGACCAAATACTTATTTTCCACCATAATTTGCAAATAAATTCATAAAAAATCCTACAATGTGATTGTCTGGATTTTTAAAAAACTCTGCCAAGTCTCGGTCCAAAAGATTTCTTAACAGCTTCTGCCCCCAAGCCATACTTCTTCTTAACAGCTAATCAAATCGCTACTAAGACTATTTGCATTGCCCCCCCTCCCCTCGCCTCTTTATGCCGCTGCTACTCTCTGTTTATTATCTGTGCATAGTCACTTTAACTCTACTTACATGTACATATTGCCTTATTTGCCTTGACTGACCTGGGCCCTCGCACATTGACTCTGTAACGGTACTCCCTGTATATAGCCTCGCTGCTGTTATTTTCCTACTGCTCTATAATTATTATTATTTTATTTTTTTACTTATCTATTTTTTACTTAACACCTGTCTTTCATAAAACTGCAATGTTGGTTAAGGGCTTGTAAGTAAGCATTTCACTGTAAGGTCTACACTTTCGGCGCATGTCACAAATTAAATTTGATCAACCACTGGAAACCAGTCAAGCTGGTTCATCAGTCTGGAGTCCAGTCTGTGCTATGACGCCCTTGTCACTGATTTGAATCCACGGTGGGAAGATAAATCAGCAGGCCTGGTATAAACATGTCAGTCTGTCTCATCCAGGGCTGCTGAGGGCAGGGGCCAGTTCGCCTGGCCCAAGCACAGAGCTCCTGGCCTGGGGGAGGTCATCAGACAGACTGGGAATGGCATGGAGGTAAGAAACACAAACCTGACCTGGCTGTTAATAACTCTGCCAATGCCCCAGCAGGAAAGATAAGGCAGTCCCATTAACGCATCCTCAAGGCCCCAAGGTCACAGCCTGATTCTCCAGTGACAGTGCAGAATGCCTCCGAGGTTTCTTCATCGACGACTCCATCCTCCATCAGGACAAATCATATGATCCTGGGAGTCTGGTCATAGAGAGAGCCCTGCTATGAGGTCAGGCATTTAGCGAGAAGGTGCCATGGTGTGGTATACTGTCATGTCTGCGACCAGAGGTGAGGGGGAGGTAAAGCAGAGGGAGGAGAGAGAGAGCGAGCAGAGCACTCTTCAACAGTCACAAAGCATCCCAGTCAGAGAACAGATATAGAGGTGTGTTAGATGGAATATGGCACTGGCTGTTTGCATCATGTGGAGAGAAAACCTAGATAGACTTCATAGTCTCCATATCCTCAGTGCCCTGGGGGTCAAAGCCATTAAAGCTAGGGATGAGAAGGCAGTCCCCACTCTGATTGGAGCTCTTTGATGACATGAGGGAGGCGTGTGTGTGTCAGCCATGAGGACTCCGATAAACAGGCACTCTCTGCCCACTAAAAGCTTCTGTTGTCTGGGTTATGTGATAGTGGAGGATGGGGGGTGGAGATTCAGACATAAGAGACAAGGGGGTCAGCAAGGCGTGGGGGGGTTCCTGTCTCTTGCTCACTCTCTGTCTATCTCTCTGGCACAATGTGAGTCTTTTGTCTATGTCGAGTGGTTTGTGTTTTGTTGTATGTATTTGGACAAAAGTGATCGAGTGTTCTGCCTATCCCTCTCCTTGGGGCCAGTGTGACCGGGATACACACACAAACAAACAGCCAGTGGTCAATGTCTCTGATGTCATTGTCAAAGCAGGCACTGCTTGGTTCTGTTCTGGCTTTATCACACACATTTACACATTGGAGCGCACTGACCCAATGATGAGGTAATGCTTTAGACTCACAAAAAAAAGGTATCATACTGAAATCCATTTCATAATCAACTTCTTATAACACTGTGACTGTTTTCAACGGTCATGTTAATTAATAACTTTGAAATCGTTTTTAATTTAACTAGGCAAGTCAGTTAAGAACAATTTCTTATTTACAATGACGGGCTACACCGGCCAAACCCGGACGATGCTGAGCCAATTGCGTACCACCCTATAGGACTCCCAATGACGGCCAGTTGTGATACAGTCTGGATTCAAACCAGGGTGTCTGTAGTGACACCGCTAGCACTGAGATACAGTACCCTTGACCACTGCACCACTCGGGAGCCTTAGTTAACTTCATGTGATAATATTATAGGCTGAAAGTACCGGTTATTCTTATGACTGAAAAGGTATGTTTTCTGAGGCCATTTTCACAAAATTGTCTAAAAACTATTTTTAAGCACTGGCCACACTAAAGACAACTGAGCTGAAGAATTCCCTTTCCATGGCAAGTCAGATGCACAGATGCACTTCCTCCTTCTGCCCTGAGGTGGGCAGTAATGAGCAGACATTTGGAGAGCTCTGCAGGTTTAGGGCTGTCACTGCTATTTCCAGATCTAACAGAGCGTGTGTATACACCAGTGGAAGCTGGTGACTTCAAAAATTGAGGAGGATGGAAGACCCACGGTATAGGCGTGGAATGCACAGAGACGTCAAAATGTATTTCAAAAATCGTCAGAGTAATTATTTTAACCTAAAATATTTAATAAAGACATTTATAGTACAATATTATGTGGAATGAGAGGGCACATGAGACGTGCCTTCAGTTCATGTCAGGAGAGAGTTGACAATGGCAGTGGTCATCAGCTCATAATCAGGGAACAGAAGGGGACTTAGCAGGAAATACAAATAGCAGAAACGTTCTATTACAGCTGCGCCATTGAAGATTTAAACAACAAGTTTCTCCATAAAGTTAAACAAAGACTGTGCATCTCACCCACTTGACACATCAAAGTAGCCCAATACATTTTCCTGAATAATGCCCTGATCATCCAAATACCCAACGATAACTGCAAGTTGACTGGTGGCACCATAGGTCCAAGAGTGGGGGGATTTTTAACCCCATGGGCTTGGAGTTCTTCCTTATCTTTTAACCAAATCAGGAAAACTCTGGACCCTATAAGGTATGACAGTGATTTATCAGTTGTAAAAAGGTTTTATATGGGCTATGATGGCACCAGTTTTTTCTAATCTGGTCACATGGTTTTTTTTAAATGAAAGAAAAAACTCCTGGCCCTGGGAAGGATGACAACACTGTCAAACTGCAGCAACCTTATACTTGTTCATATTAATTATATTTAGACTAGATTAGGAAGGGGATTTCCTCTACCCAAACACAGAGACAACAACTGATAGATAATAGAACTCACAGGGCTGAGCTTGCTTTGTGCATGTTTGCGTCATGCAGGCCAAGGCACGCCCTCCTCTCCCTTCCCATATAAGCCCTTGACGACAATAGAACTTCCTGTTCCGGGGATGTAGGACGACGGTCCTATGTCAGAATGGTTCAGATAATAACTACGGAACGAAGCCAATGTCAGCGTGAGCTATGGTCGTACTTCTTCATTTCACAAAGGAATAACCTCAACCTATTTCCAAATATTGGTGATATCCAGTGGAAGCGGTCGGAACCGCAAACAAGTGCCTTAGAAATCTAGTTCCCCAATGAAAACTCATTGAATTGACATTGACCTAAAAAAAAAAAATCTGAACGGTTAGTCCTCAGGATTTTGCCTGCTACATAAGTTCTGTTATACTCACAGACATGATTCAAACAGTTTTAGAACATTCAGAGTGTTTTCTATCCAAATCTGATAATAATATGCATATCTTATATTCTTGGCATGAGTAGCAGGAAGTTGAAATATGGCACGCTATTTATCCAAAAGTGAAAATGCTGCCCCCTATCCCAAAGAGGTTAACCTCTCTAGAGTATGTGGGACGCTATTGTCCCATCTGGCCAACATCCAGTGAGATTGCAGAGCACCAAATCAAATACAGAAACACTCATTATAGAAATTCATAAAATATTCAACTATTTTACATTGGTTTAAAGATTAACTTAGTAGAAGAGTTACAAAAATAATTAAGTCAGAAATAGAGATACAATTAATCCCTTACCTTTGATGATCTTCATATGGTGGCACTCAGAAGACATTCATTTATTCAATAAATGTTCCTTTTATTTAAAGTCTCTCTTTATATTCGAAAAACTCTGTTTTGTTCCAGTGTTTTTTTCAGTAATCCACAGGCACAAACACAGTCACAACAGGCAGACAGCAAATCCAAATTGTATCCGTAAAGTTCATAGAAACATGTCAAACGATGTTTATATTCAATCCTCAGGTTGTTTATAGCCTAAATAATCTATAATATTTCAACCGGAGAATAATGTTGTCAATATAAAAGGTAAACAAGAAAGGCACTCGACACGACATGGTCCACTTATTCAGACTGCTCTTACTCCCTAATTTTTCAGAATACAAGCCTGAAACAATTTCTAAAGACTGTTGACATCTAGTGGAAGGCATAGGAACAGCAAATAGAGTCCTAAATCAATGAATACTGTAATGGCATTGAATAGAAAACTACAACAACAACAAAAAATCCTACTTCCTGAATGGATTTTTCTCAGGTTTTCGCCTGCCAAATCAGTTCTGTTATACTCACAGACATTATTTTAACAGGTTTTGATACTTTAGAGTGTTTTCTAACCAAATCTACTAATTACATGCATATCCTATCTTCTGGGCCTGAGTAGAAAGCTCTTTAATTTGGGCATGCTTTTCATCCAAAATTCCAAATGCTGCCCCCTACCCTAGAGAAGTTAAAATCACCTATGTTCTCAGTGCCCTTCTTGTATCAATAACACTGGTACTCATCATGAGTTAAAATGAACCGAGGTGGGTTGGCCGAGTACTTAAATCTGGCCAACACAATCCCTGTAAAGTTATTTGCTTTCCGATGGAATTGTTTAACCTCTTGAACCTCTGGGGGCAGTATTTCATGTTTGGATGAAAAACGTTCCCGTTTTAAACAAGATATTTTCTCACGAAAAGATGCTTGACTATGCATATAATTTACAGCTTTGGAAAGAAAACACTCTGACGTTTCCAAAACTGCAATGATATTGTCTGTGAGTGCCACAGAACTAATGCTACAGGCGAAACCAAGATGAAACTTCAAACAGGAAGTGAGCCAGATTTTTGAGGCGCTATGTTCCAATGTCTCCTTATATGGCTGTGAATGCGCCAGAAACGAGTCTACACTTTCTGTCGTTTCCCCAAGGTGTCTGCAGCATTGTGACGTATTTGTATGCATATCATTGGAAGATTGACCATAAGAGACTACATTTACCAGGTGTCCGCCTGGTGTCCTCCGTCGAAATTGGTGCGTAATCTCCAGCTGCATGTATTTTTCCATGTGATTCAGAGGAGAAACCAAACTGCCACGAATGACTTATCATCGAATAGATATGTGAAAAACACCTTGAGGATTGATTCTAAACAACGTTTGCCATGTTTCTGTCGATATTATGGAGTTAATTTGGAAAAAAGTTCGCGTTTTAATGACTGAATTTTCGGGGGGTTTTCTTAGCCAAACGTGATGAACAAAACGGAGCGATTTCTCCTACACAAATAATCTTTTTGGAAAAAATGAACATTTGCTATTTAACTGAGAGTCTCCTCATTGAAAACATCCGAAGTTCTTCAAAGGTAAATGATTTTATTTAAATGCTTTTCTTGTTTTTGTGAAAATGTTGCCTGCTGAATGCTAGGCTTAATGCTATGTTAGCTATCAATACTCTTACACAAATGCTTGTTTTGCTATGGTTGAAAAGCATATTTTGAAAATCTGAGATGACAGTGTTGTTAACAAAAGGCTAAGCTTGAGAGCCAATATATTTATTTCATTTCATTTGCGATTTTCATGAATAGTTAACGTTGCGTTATGGTAATGAGCTTGAGGCTATAATTACGATCCCGGATCCGGGATTGCTCGTCGCAACAGGTTAATGTTTACATTAAATCCTACATCTTGACCATCTTTGACTCCTTATTCTGTAAGTCACTCATCCTTGATGGTCAGTGTATAATATAGTTTATCTCTTACTTCTTATCAATGACAACAGTCTCGTATAATTAGTACCGGAAGGTGGTGGATCTGGATGTATCAGAAAGATTACCAAGACTATGATGCAGCTCAGAATCCCTAATCTTCCCAAAAACCGCCAACCCTCTCCTGCCCTTAATTGGTCTGCTAGGTACCACCCCATACTCACACCTCTCAGTGTGTGTTTAGCAGTGCTTATATGTGTACATACCTTTTTGCAGTGGGTAACGTGGACCCAAGTGACTCTCTCAGCTATTCTAATGGCAAAGACGGTGGTTAACAGAACCTGTCAGTCTTTTCTCCTCAGGGACTGGATCCACACCCAGTCTCCTGGTTGGATTGAGTGAATCACCTTCTCCTATAATTCACCTGTTGGACACAAAATCTTGGACATACGGGTTTGGTTAACAGTCTTCTCATGTGTTCTGCTAGTATATCTTGAACTTCTGTCTACCTGTTCTGGTCTCCCTAACGCTAGCATTCTATATGGTCTACCTGATTGGCTAAAATGTAATCCATTGTTTAAAACTTCTTATGGCTGCAGGGGCAGTATTGAGTAGCTTGGATGAAAGGAGCCCAGAGGTGCACAGAGTAAACGGCCTGCTCCTCATTCCCAGTTGCTAATATATGCATATTAGTATTGGATAGAAAACACTCTGAAGTTTCTAAAACTGTTTGAATTATGTCTGTGAGTATAACAGAACGCATATGACAGGCAAAAACCTGAGAAGAAATCCAAACAGGAAGTGAGAAATCTGAGGTTGGTCGATTTTCAACCCAGGCCCTATTGAATTCATAGTGGGATATGGATGAAGTTGCACTTCTGGGGCTTTCACTAGATGTCAACCGTCTTTAGAAACTTGAATGAGGCTTCTACTGTGTTGTGGGGCTGAATGAGAGGGGAATGAGTCAGGTTACTGGCAAAGAGCCATTTCCTGGTCACGCGCAATTCACATGATATCGGCCTGCGTTCCATTGCTTCTCTAGACACAAAGGAATTCTCCGGTTGGAAATGTATTGAAGATTTATGATAACAACACCCTAAAGATTGATTCTATACATAGTTTGAAATGTTTCTAAGACCTGTAATATAATTCTTTGAATTTCTTGTCTGAAGTTATGCGGGACCGGCATGAGCGTTTGGATTTGTATACCTAACGCGCTAACAAAAGTAGCTACTTGGACATAAATGATGGACATTATATCGAACAAATCAAACATTTAATGTGGAACTGGGATTCCTGGGAGTGCATTCTGATGAAGATCATCAAAGGTAAGTGAATATTTATAATGTTATTTCTGATTTCTGTTGACTCCAACATGGCGGATATATCTATTTGTTTTCTGAGCGCCTTTCTCAGATTATTACATGATTTGCTTTTTCCTTAAGCTTTTTTGAAATCTGACATAGCGGTTGCTTTAACACCTTCCTCTACTTTTCTGCTTGTCAAAAGATGGAGACCGTTTATTCTGTATGGAACATGCTTTACAGCAGTTTTACTAACTGCAATACCACGTGTTTTTCAAACTTTCCCAAACAACTGTTGTTTTGACCCCTTTCGCAAACATTTTAGAGAAAAAAAGCTTGCCTATAAAAAATACTCCCCTACTTCTCTGCTTTTCAAATACGAAGTCGAATTTCAAATCGGGGCTAGCAATCTGTAACTAGAGCCGTTTTCGTAACCCTTCACCTGTCTTTCAAGCATCTGTAAATCATGTCAGAAGATAGCAGATTCATTCACTTCCAAACAAGTTTCATTTTGACCACTAAACCAAAGAGTTCGACAAAAGGATTTTGATTTAACACCTTCCTCTACTTCTCTGATTGTCAAAAGCAGAGCCGGTTTATTCAGTATGGAACATGCTCTACATCAGTTTTGCTAACTGCAATACAATGTTTTTTTCAAACAACGTCTCTGCTTTTCAAATATGTCGGATTTCAATTCGGGGCTAGCAATCTGTAACTAGAGCCATTTTCGTAACCCATCGCCTCACTTTCAAGTGTCTGTAAATCATGCCAGCAGCAAGGCAATTTATTACTTTCCCAAACAACTATCGTTTTGACCACTAAACAAACAGTTTCACAAACATAGTTTGGCATAAAATCTTCCTCTACTTCTCAAGGGCGGAAACACTTTTAAAATTGGGTCTACCGTTCTCGAGGGAGAGCGATTTAAGAAACCCCTCACCTGCTCTTCACTAACAGCTCTCTGTGTCAATACTGATATTCCAAAACGGAACCGTTGGCTAGGATACTCGCAGACGCTGCAGGGCCAAAATCATGAGGAGACACTCCTCCTACACCGTTTAAGCTAGAAATGCCATCCAATATCAACAAATTCGCAACAGTCTCGATCAAGTTGTTTGTTTAGAATTTTTTATATCTGTTATACTGTTTCCGTTTTTATGTCCTCCTTCCGCTTTCATTGGATCTCTCAAGTGCCCCATTGTGACATCATCACTTCCAAGTGACATTCTTTGTAAGTGAAATCAAGCAATTGTTTGACACAAATCAGCTAATAAATCCACTTTGCAACCACTTACACAAGAAATGTCAAGTGTTCCAGCTTCGTCTACTTCTCTGCTACTCAAATCTGGAGTTAGGAGACAAAAATGATATTTGCATCAAAAGTTACAGGAGTTTAAGTAACAGCACCAACATCAGTTTCTGTAACATTTTGGCAAGCAGTGTCTATTTTGACCAATACTGCAACAAGTTAGACAAGAAGTTAGAGTGAATGGGATATTCGTCTACTTCTCTGCTATTCATAGCTGTGTGCAGAATCAAAATATTCCATACAGAACAGCTGTTTTTGTAACTGCATTACCACGTGTTTTTCAACCTTCCCAAACAACGGTCGTTTTGACCACTTTCGGAGCATTTTTGAGGAAAAAAGTTCCACAAGCTAAAATCTTCCCCTGCTTCTCCGACCTTCATAGAAAAAGGCGTATTTCAAATCGGGGCTACCAATCTGTAACTATAGCCGTTTTCGTACCCCATCGCCTCACTTTCAAGTGTCTGTAAATCATGCCAGCAGCAAGGCAATTTATTACTTTCCCAAACAACTATCGTTTTGACCACTAAACAAACAGTTACACAAACATAGTTTGGCATAAAATCTTCCTCTACTTCTCTGCTTCTCAAGGGCGGAAACGCTTTAAAAATTGGGTCTTCCTCTACTTCTCTAGATTGTCAAAAGCGGAGCCGGTTTATTCAGTATGGAACATGCTCTACATCAGTTTTACTAACTGCAATACCACGTGTTTTTCAAACATTACCAAGAAACTGCAGTTTTGACCCCTTTCACAACATTTTACAGTAGAAAAATCTATATACAGCATGTGCAAATGAGGTAGGATAAAGAGGTAAGGCAATAAATATGCCATGGTGGCAAAGTAATTACAATATAGCAATTAAACACTGGAATGGTAGGGTGTGCAGAAGATGAATGTGCAAGTTGAGATATTGGGGTGCAAAGGAGCAAGATAAATAAATAAATACAGTATGGGGATGAGGTAGATTGGATGGGCTATTTACAGATGAGCTATATACAGGTGCAGTGATCTGTGAGCTGCTCTGGCAGCTGGTGCTTAAACTAGTGAGGGAGGTAAGAGTCTCCAGCTTCAGAGATTTTTGCAGTTCTTTCCAGTCATTGGCAGCAGAGAACTGGAAGGAGAGGCGGCCAAAGGAGGAATTGGCTTTGGGGGTGACCAGTGAGATATACCTGCTGGAGCGTGTGCTACGGGTGGGTGCTGCTATGGTGACCAGTGAGGTGAGATAAGGCGGGGCTTTAGCTAGCAGAGACTTGAAGATGACCTGGAGCCAGTGGGTTTGGCGACGAGTATGAAGCGAGGGCCAGCCAACGAGATCATATAGGTCGCAGTGGTGGGTAGTATATGGGGCTGATGGCACTGTGATAGACTGAATCCAATTTGTTGAGTAGAGTGTTGGAGGCTATTTTGTAAATGACATCGCCAAAGTCGAGGATCGGTAGGATGGTAAGTTTTATGAGGGTATGTTTGGCAGCATGAGTGAAGGATGCTTTGTTGCAAAATAGGAAGCCAATTCTAGATGTAATTTTGGATTGGAGCTGTTTAATGTGAGTCTGGAAGGAGAGTTTACAGTCTAACCAGACACCTAGGTATTTGTATTTGTCCACATATTCTAAGTCAGAACCGTCCAGAGTAGTGATGCTGGACGGGCGGGCAGGTGCGGGCAGCGACGATCGGTTGAAGAGCATGCATTTAGTTTTACTTGCATTTAAGAGCAATTGGAGGCCACGAAAGGAGAGTTGTATGGCATTGAAGCTCATCTGGAGGTTAGTTAACACAGTGTCCAACGAAGGGCCAGAGATATACAAATCAAATCAAATGTTATTTGTCACATAGACATGGTTAGCAGATGTTAATGCGAGTGTAGCGAAATGCTTGTGCTTCTAGTTCCGACAATGCAGTAATAACCAACAAGTAATCTAGCTAACAATTCCAAAACTACTACCTTATAGACACAAGTGAGAGAGAGTAATAGGATACGGCGCCTGTCAAATTTGATTGATTGCTGACCTTATGACCTGATGACATGTACAGAATATGTGCCCCCGCCCCCCCCCCTGTTCGTGTGGTCATGTGTTAGAGGGTGTTTGAACTTTTGGGGCCCATGCCCCCCCTACACCCCCCAGTTTTATCTCCCTTATGGTTGTTATCTATGAAGCAGGAATGTCTGGGGCTATAGATAGCGCTGGGGGCCTCAGCATTATAAATGGCTAGAACAAGCCATTTTTTAAGACCTGAATATTAAGCATCTAAAAATATGTCTACAAGGGGAATTCTCGGAGTGCTCTGTAGCTCATGTCACGAACCCAACGCCAAAAGCTTGGAGGATATTTTGGTAGAGGCTCCCGAATGTTTTAACGGATTTCTGTGTACAAGCGAGGGCCATATTTCGTACATATTCAACCCGGAGGAATCTACGGTTAAGATATTCACAGACAGCGTGTCCCAACCCTTTTATCGTGCAGAACCCGAGCCTTTTTCTCTAGCGCTAAGGATGCGAGAATGGCTTAAAATAAGGCTAGCTTTGTGTCAAATGGAACGTGCCCTGAGTGCTTCAAGGCTGCCAGGATATGCGCTGGAAGAACAAGTCTGTGGACGTCAGGACCTAATGGCCCTGAGAGTCACATCCATGGGCTATACCCCGGACTCCAGAGTGACAATTTTAGCATGTGAACAATTTGACAGGTCAAATGCTACGAAAACGGTCAGTCCATATGTATCCTCCAAAGCATGCAAGGATGTAAATTTTTTTCAAATAATGTTCAGTTTTAAATGGCGCGATTACCACATTTTCCGAACCCTGATGAATAAGCTGGACAGTCTTTTCGAAAATCGTGAACAATTACGACGATGGCCTAGGTTATCGTTGAGACATACCCGGAACAACATATGTTATCGTTGAGACATACACCGGAAGAACAACAAGTTCGAAGGCGGATCTTTCCCTGGCAGGAAAGTGGACAGAGCTTCGATGGAGCGCGGAAAAGACTTTGTGATGGGGAATTGGAAACGGATAATGTTCAGGGCTAACAGGACCCCATATATCTGTAAGAAATAGTTAAAATAAATGTTGAATTATAAGGTGTGTTAAAATGTAGGTGTTAATTTTTGAAAATGTATACCCCCCCATTTAACTAAGGGGTAGCGCTCTTTTCTCTCAAGCTAGGGTCTGGCGCAGACAACTGTAAGATCTGAAAAAAAACATGTATTATTTTATAGTCTATTCCTACATTGGGTATGTTATGAACGTTACGTTTTATTAAAGTTTGTAATAATGTACAAAGACCTGCATCCAAGGTTTTTTTATTTTTACATAAAACACGTGTGCTGCATGTTTAAATATTATTCAAATGGGTTACTTAATTCAAACATGTCTTAAAGGTTGTACGAAATATTTTGGAATTCAATAAAAGGAATGTTTAAAAACGGTATCTCACCCTTTAACTATGGGAAAAACCTATTTAACAACTTATTCCAACTCTGTCACGAAGTAAAATAGAATCCGAGTGTTTGTGTGTGTGTGTGTGGGAGGGTTCTTGAGGCGGAGCAACAGGTGTGTGTGTGTGTGTGTGTGTGTGTGTGTGTGTGTGTGTGTGTGTGTGTGTGAAAATCCTAAAGTTGGGGGGGGGTCCCAGAACTCTTATCTGTAGAGAACCGTTTGAAACCAAGGTGTGCACTATCATGCATAAGG
Source organism: Oncorhynchus nerka (assembly GCF_034236695.1). NCBI lineage: Eukaryota > Metazoa > Chordata > Actinopteri > Salmoniformes > Salmonidae > Oncorhynchus > Oncorhynchus nerka. The sequence goes on along the minus strand of NC_088401.1, from coordinate 41,444,970 downwards.
CATGTCGAGATATCAGCCGAACAGCGGGGGTTAAACATAGATATCTCTAATCTGCGGCCCCCACACACCCGGTTTGCAGACAGAATGTCACGACATCCCCGCCTGTTGTTGGCGTGTAGCATACATCTCTCAAAAACTCATTCGAACTTTTAGATAGTTAGGGACAGAACTATTTTTAACGTTGTCAGACATTGCTTTAGCGCAAACATAAAGGCCCGAATATTGAGCTGCACGGACAGATTAAAATAATAATAATAATATTCGGAATAAGGGAATCTCGCATAATGGATATTTCTGAAGGTGAGTAAATGAAAAAAAAACATATTTTAAGATTTGTTTGAATATTATTGGAATATTAAACCCTAGTTATTTGGGTATTTCAAAAAAGCCCAATATAGGTTTAAAAAAAAAAAAAAAGTGTAGATATAGCGTATAACTGTTAACATTGTCTAATGGAATCTAGGATCCCCGACATTTACGCAGCTTTTACGCGATTTACCCGATCTGGAACATGATGGGGGTTCGCAGGAGCAAAAGTCTGGCAGACAATCACCAACGGCCTTTTTTCGTTGTAAGTCCTTATAATTAAACACATACCCAAGAAATATTTATATATAAACATTTTAAAAATAGGTTGTACTATTTTTTAAAACTATTTTTATGTATTTACAGCCGACATACAGCCCTTTATGATAAAGGATGCGTTATGGCCAGCTGACACGCAGGACTTTGATGCAATTCTACCGTTCTGTACGAGCGCTTTTTCAAACTCACCGCGAATCCAGGGAACATCGACCCCCTCCCGACATATTCAAGACCCCAACAGGCAACGATCAACTGTGGCCCAAGTACACTGCTCCGAATCAAGCCCACCCGAAAACTACTGTTGGGCCGGGAACTTGCTGCTTCACGAGCCGGCGCTCCAGGAACAAGGTATGGGACCATTATACCATTTTGTTATTAGTTATCAGCCTTTTTATTAGTTATAGATCTGTTGATAGCCTATGTTAAAACAAGGACAAATAATGTTTTTTCAGACTACCCGGAGACAGATCCAGCAGAATCGGGAAAGCCAGAGGGAAAAAGTCACACACCCCCGGTTTCGGCGATTCGTCACAACAAGCGCCAAAAAAGCTGAGGTATTTTAACTATGTACTGTTAATATATATTATTATAACGGAAAGGTATTTGACATTTGTATGTAGCTAACATATATATTTTTATATCTAATAACGTAATTATGTATGTATTATTTTCATTCAGACTCCTCACCGGCGAAAAACGGCACAGACGACCACATAAATCTAGAGCTGGGGGATTCCGGCGCCCCGAGCATTCCGAATGAAACACCCAAGAGACCTGTTTTTAATGACATGTCAGATGTTGATGACCAGCTATTCTGTGATGCGGCCAACCTTATAGACCCAGTCAATTCTACGGCCTCAATACCTGCAGACGAACAAGAAAGGTTTTTCACATTATTTTCCAGGGCTTTGAAATCGAGGAATGTTTTGCTATACAAACGACTGGGGGATTTAATTGAGAGACAGTACAGAGACGATATGTTATTCTGGCATAGAACAATTCCACGCATGTTAAACAGCAACCCCATTAAAAAACGCAAATACAGACGCTAAAATCATACATGTAACACCAACCATTACAGAAAGAAAAAAACGAACACTCTTAATTATCCCCAAAAAATGGCAGAACTAACGCAACACGGGGAGACAGTTGAAAGCCTCTTATCCCAGATTCCAGACGAACTCCTAGAAGTTATAAGACGTATGAACGATTCAGGAACGTTAGATGAAAGCATATTAACACAGATTCCAGCCGAACTCTTAGAAATGATTAATCGTATGAACCAGTAAGGGGGGGGTTGAGGAAAACATGTTATCCCAGATTCCCGAAGCCCTCATAACCTTAATTAATCGTATGAACGCGAGTCAGACAATTTCGGCCCCGATAACCCCGACAACGATAGAACAACCCGTAACGCCTAGGTCCGTAGAGTCTGAAACGCCACAAGATGTTTTTGGGGAATTGGACAATTATCTAATAAATCTGGCTGCAGATGTTCAGGATAGACGTGTCAGGGTTGTTTACAGGAATAAATTCAACAATACAGAGATTCGACAGTTTTTCAATTTCCTATGTGTGAATCAGAATCTTGACTATGCTGTATTTTACATGATGATAATGGACACTCTGAATGACCTGTTAGAAACAGCAAGAGATTATGGCGAACCTCGTGATGTCTTACAGTTGGAAATATGTGGAGATAGCCTGCATAATTCAGTATCTCTTATTTTACCCAATGGTGAAGCAGATCTTGAACAATTTACAGCGCTGGTAGAACGCCTTGTTCAGTCAAATTTAGCCATCATAGCCGATCGAACCCTAGAGCTTGTAGTGCAAATAATACGTCAACCACAGGGGCGGGGGCAGAGAAGGAAGCTTGATAGCCTAATGCAGTCAGAAATCATAAGCAATAAAAGGGCCTACCTCATAAACGTTCACAATCCCGATAATAAGCTATGTTTTGCAATAGGCCTAGCGCATTTACTTAACCCCGGATGTACTGATCTGACGGCATTGCAAAAGGCTAGAGAGATCCAAACGGCGGTGGGTCTCGGGATCCATGAAGGCGTGGCATTCTCAGACATTGTCAAATTTGAAAACCTTCTGAATATCAAGATTGTGGTTTTGTACCACAGTAGAGCTAATGCAGCTCTCTTGAAGTTCCAAAACACCCCCCAACCGCACCCCCAGATTCTGTACTTTTATGTGCAAAACGAACATTACTATGCCGTTACAAACGTCACGGCGTTCCTAGGGGCAACCTATGTGTGTAGATCCTGCCATACCGGCTACAGCCGAAAGGGGGGGCACTCGTGCCGTTATAACTGTTCGGTATGTCAGGATGCCGAGTGCCCTATGCAGACCCTAAACTTGACACCTTGTGAGGATTGCCATCGCACATGTCGTTCGACCTACTGTTACGATAAACACAAAATTGAAACATGGCACCCTAAGGCCGGTAAATCTGTAAGCATTTGTGCCATTAACAAGAAATGCCCAAAATGTCATTGCAATTACAGCCTTAAAATAGATAGCCCTAAACCACATGTTTGTGGAATCCTACAGTGTCCAATCTGTAAAGGGGGTCTGAAAAGCAGAAATGCTGAAGTGGTTCAAGAAGTGACACACGAGTGTTATATTCAGCCCTTGGCTGAAGATGAACCTTCAGAGAAATATGTGTTCTATGATTTTGAGACAAATCAACAATCGGGGGATCATTTGCCTATTTTTGTATCTACCATGACATTCACGGGGGAAAAGTGGTCTGCAGAAGGATCCAATTGTGCACTACTCTTTCTAAAACATTTTAGAAAACCACAGTACCGAAACTTTCCGTTCATAGCGCACAATGCTAGAGCCTACGACTCGTACCTTCTTCTGAACCCCTTGATAAAGCAAGGCATAGCGCCGAGGGTCCTAGCGCAAGGGAGTAAAATCCTGTGTTTTGTAGATCCCGCCTTCAACCAGAGATACATTGACAGTTTAAGCTTCTTACCCATGAGATTGGCTCAAATGCCAGAGGCCTTGGGTTTTGAAAACTCTGTGAAAGGCTGGTTCCCCCACTTCTTCACATCTTAGGAGAATCTACACTATATAGGATCATATCCCAGCCCAAAAATGTATGGGTGTGATCAAATGTCTCCCAAAGAGCGAGAGAGATTCATGACTTGGTATGAGACAGTAAGACATGGCACCTTTGATTTCCATAAAGAGATGGAATCATACTGTGACAATGATGTGGTTATACTTCGTGAAGGATGCCTCAGATTCAGAGAAGAGGTAATCAAAGATGCAGGTATTGACCCTTGGAGTTGTACAACGATTGCATCGGCATGCATGAAAACATACCGTACACACTATATGCCGACATCCTCTATAGCGATCCCCTCATCCCTGACAACTACCGACGCCAGTTCAAGGCCTACTCTAGTGGGTCCATTCAATGGCTAGAGTATATGGCCCAGGATAAAGACATTTTTATTCAACATGCTTTGAATCGAGGGGAGAAGGCGTTTGGCTCTTACCATGTAGATGGCTACACCAAGATTGACGGGGTTGAGACCGTGTATGAGTACAACGGTTGTTTCTTCCATGGTTGCAAATCTTGCTTTGTGCCCCAGAACATATGTGTCCTAACCCAAAAGACTTTTGGGGAAATGTACGAAGAGTTTCAAGACAAAGTTGATTCGTTACAGGCTACTTACGGTCTAAAAGTGGTTGTTTTGTGGGAGCACGAATGGACAGCCCTCAAAAAGTCTGATCCTCATGTTCAAGCATTCCTTTCCAGCTTTGACATCCCAGAACCTCTGGAGCCAAGACAGGCCTTGTATGGCGGCCGTACCAATGCTTTGACATTGAGGTATGTAGCGCAACCCGACGAGACAATAGGCTATGTGGATTTTACATCCCTTTATCCGCATGTAATGAGTTCCTCATGCTATCCTCTGATCAAAGCAACAGTCTACCCTCCAATAGGTCATCCTGAAATTATTGTAAGCAAATGGCTTCAGGCTATCCTGCATCGGTCACAGATCAAGAAAGTAAAGACAGGTACATTCAAGACTATCAGAGAAGGCATCCTTCTTGACCCTGACAGAATTTTGACTTGACCTCAAAACTATTTTGGTCATTTTTGATCAAAAGCATTTCATTTTTTCATTCTTGAGTCAAGACATTGCCTTGGTGCAATGGCGACGTAACAAGAAGTGGGTTCTACCCCCGGGTAATGTAAATGTGTTTCTTGCAGCATTTACCACGGCCTATGGCCGACTTGAACTGTACAAGCTCATGGAGCAGCTTCAGAGGCGGGTACTTTACCACGACACAGACTCTGTGGTCTATGTAAGCAAACCAGGGGATTGGAGCCCCCCACTCAGCAACTATCTGGGTGGCTTAACGAGCGAACTCGCAGAGGGTGACCATATCACAGAATGGTCATCCTGTGGGCCCAAAAGCTATGCTTTTAGAACGCTAAAGAATCACGTGGTATTGAAAGCCAAAGGAGTGACTCAAAACTATGAAAATGCCCAGCGTGTAAACTTGGAATCAATCACACGCTTGGTCGAGGGGTTCCTAAATGACAGGAATAGTGACTTGGAGATTTTGAGCTCCTACAAAAAGATTGTTAGGGATAAAAGGGCTTCCATCTGAGGAATGCCCCACTCATTAAAAGATTCAGGGTTGTCTATGACAAGAGAGTGCTTTTGCCTGACGGGACTACATTGCCCTATGGCTACTGACTTATGCTACAGGCCGCAGTGTGTCAGGCGTGACTCAAAAACTATGAAAAAAATACACCTCGTGTAAAAACTAGGAATCAATCACACGTTTGTTTGAGGGTGGTTCCTAAATGACAGGAATAGTGACTTTGAGATTTAGGAGCTCCTACAAAAAGATTGTTGTGTATAATAAAGGGCTTCAATCTGAGGAAGGCCCCCTTACTAAAAGATTCAGGGTTGTCTATGACAAGAGACTGCTTTTGCCTGACTGGACCACATTACCCCCTTTGGGTGTTGACTTATGCTACAAGCTACAGGGGTCTTAAAGCTTAAGATATAATGACTGCTGTAGAAGGTTTTGACCCCGGTTGCAACTACCATTTTCGGCCTTAATCGCAGGGCCTTCGAATAGTGGTAAAACTTGTTTTATAAAAAGTATTTTAGAGAATTCTGAACATGTGTTATCTCAAAAGCCTGATAATGTTGTGTGGTGTTATTCATGTTATCAACCTCTGTATGATGAATTGTTGAAGACAATAAAAATCAAGTTTGTTGAAGGAATACCTGATACCCTGTCTGATGATGAACTTTTACCTCCTCATAAAAACAATCTGTTGGTTTTGGACGATATGCTATTTGCAGGTAGCGAACATCCCGAAATTGCCCGAGCGTTTACCCAATATACGCATCATAGAAACCTGTCCGTGCTTTACTTGGTGCAGAATGTGTTTCACCAAGGTAAAAATAGCCGCACCATCAGTTTGAACGCCAATTACATGGTTTTGTTCAAAAATCCTAGAGACAAACTACAAATTAACACTCTAGCTCAGCAGATGTACCCGGGAAGGAAATCCTACTTTATGGAGAGCTACGAGGACGCAACCCAAGCGCCATTTTCTTATTTAATCGTGGATTTAAAAGCAAATACTCCAGAACACCTGAGGCTACGAACCGGTCTGTTCCCGTGGGAGTGGCCGGCTGTGTACATTACTAAAAAAAAAAGTAGCCGCTATGTCTCTGCGTTTAAAAAGAAACTTGCCCCTCTTGAGAAGCCTAGTTGGGGCTACATCTAATGAACGGAAGGCCATCTTGGGTCACTGTTCTTCAGATCTCATATTATCCCTATGTGAGATTGCTTTGAATCTTCTCAAAGGACGCATTCCACTCACCCTGACACAATTGAAAAATTAAAGAGACAAAAGACCTCGATCAAGCTCTTTGCCAATAAAAGGGTCAGTCTTCAAAAGAAACGACATAGCATACAACAGTCTGGCGGTTTTATTCTACCTTTACTAAGTATAGCCGTGCCCTTCATCACCAGCCTTATTGCAGCCCGACGTGGTGGTTGAACACATAGGGTGATGGCCAATAAAATGTATCTGGTGCCACAACAAGAGTTGGATAGACTTAAAAAAACAAATGCAGGGGCCCCCGAAAATATCAGACAAACAGCGGAAAATGATTTGGATACGGCCATGAAGGATATTTTGAATCAAAAGGATTGAACCCCTATGATAAGGTCCAAAAATACACAAACCTCTTGCAAAGGTATTTGTCCTTGGTGAAACAAGGGGAGAGAGAGACAGGCCATTTAACTATTTCCCTACAGGACCCTTTAAAAGATGACGAGCCTCGCGAGAGCCACGCCCCTGTAAGGCCGGTACCTGCGAGCTTACCATCTGAAGATCAAATGCCTGTTGAAGATAAAGTTATGCATGACTTGTTAACCCATGTTCCGGCACGTAACAGGAAAAATGTTAGCTACATTATGAACAAGCTAAAAGACTCAAATGGGGCAGCTACTTGGAATGACAAAGGAGAGTTTATCCTTCAGGGGGCTGTTGTCAAGGGGTCACATATACTTGACTTGCTTAAAAGTACCACATCTGCCCACAAGGTGGCTGATGACCGAAGACCTCCAGGGTGGCTTCAGTTTCTTAAGGCCCTGGCCATCCTCAACATACCCCTCTCGGGTGTACCCAACTATAAGATTCGGCAACAGATTCACTCTTTAAAACACAAACCGTCACCGAGATACAGCACCCCTAAAGATGCCCCAAAACCCTCGCATCCTTATGAAATGAATGACGATAACCCATTTACCCCCCTGAACGCCTCTGGACCTTTCCCTAATCCCGATCTCTCTGGGTGGTTAGCCTTTTGAATGACTTTTGAATGACTATGATTAAATTCAATAAATTTTATTTGAAAAATAAGCAATTTAACATTTGTGGCATTCTTGAAACATTTGGCGTGAGCATACGCCTTGATTACACGTTCTTAGAGGATACACATTTGAACACTTTTGATATTTTCTAACAAAACAAGCTACAACTTTATCATTACTTCTTAAATCATCCTTATAAAGAGACATAACATCTTCAAAAGAAACTCCCGGGCTCTTTGGCATAGGTAGAATACACAGTGTTGACCGCATGTCGTTGAAAGGGTATCTTGCACCTGTTTGATATTGTAGTATATCTTTGAGCCATTTTTGGTCAGAAATTCTTTAATAGATTTGGGGAAATGTGAAAAACCGGGTGGGAAACCATAGGAATCAAAAAAAGTTGAGATTTTTCTTCCTCCTTCCTCTTCTAAGGTCACAGCTAGCCAATGTTCACCCGGCATGTTTTTAGGATGGGTATTGACAATAAACATTGCAGGCCGCACCTTCCATTTCTCCATAGGTAATTCATCACAAGCCAACACTCCGCAAAATTGTTTTCCAATCAGTCGGCTCATCAGCCCTTCCAACTCTTGGGTATTCATGCCTTTTGCTCAACGATCCTTAATAATAATCTACTAAAACCTGTCTTCGGCTATTCACCTCCAAGATTGAATCAGAGCAGGCATAAACAATCATGCTAACCGTACAGGCTAAAGGTGTACGGAAACGCATTTCCAGCCTGAGGTTACCTTGGGACACCACAGAAAGATTTCCTGAGGTGTCATCATCTGGGGATAAATTGAAAGCATACATTGTGTAACCCTCGGCAAAATCATTTCTGTCAATAGGTAAAGAGAGATCTTTTAGATGCCTCCCGGTAGCCAGGAATAGATTGTAAAATTCTCGCACAGATATGTTGTTATTAAATTGTGGTTGGAAAGCCTTAGCAGGGACCTGACGTCCGTCCTGACACAGAGCGACATACTCTGCATTGAAGTGTTGAAAATTAAAGGGGTTTTTATTTAAGCTGCCCGTATTGGAGGCGTGATCAACCAAACCTATAACTACGTATCGCGGTAAAGGGCCTAGAAATAGGTTTTCTTGACTGCAGATTCTGCTGCCCACAGGTATGCTAAAGGTTTTCATGGTAATTCTTTGGAGAGGGTAAAGGGCATTTCCTTTCATCAAAGCCTGTGAGTGACCCAGACGAACTGCCGGAGATACCGATACTTTTTTAATAAAAAGCGTGGCCCCCAACACTTTTAAGCTAAAGTCCCCATCCGTTGCAGACATTAGGCAAAACTCATCCTTGGCCCTGATTAATTTTAGTCTTAAATCAACCGCATTTAAGAGTAAACGTTCTTGAAAGAAAATGTCAGAGTGTATAGGGCCTAGCAGATGAAACTCTCGAGATTCTGCACAGTAGCGAGCCCGGGCGGCCAGGCCTTTATTTGCACCTGTGGATGGGTCTGTCGATTCCATAGAGCCTCCTGCAGTATCCTTGCTAAAAAGCCCTGCGCTGAATTGGGTCTTGAGAGTGTCTTCAGAGTAGTTGAGTAAGCATTCCATGATGGCACGGTAGGGGTATGTGGCACTGCTTTGACTGATTAGCCGTTCCCCCAAAGTCACATCCACTTGGGAAAAGATGGTGGCCACTGGGTAATTAATGAGACTCACTTTGGCATCGTTTGCAATATCAGTACCATCTCTTTTGGTTACTTTTAGACGCAAATGCACCAAGGTGTTGTTGAGGTCCAGATAGTTGTCACCGTTGCCTGGTATGAAAAACTCTATGGGGCCGTTGTCTGTAATGGCAGAGAGTGGGGCTATCTCCACATAACTGGACCTCTCTACTGAATGTTGGGTTAAGGGGGCCGTGAAAAGATCGAGCTCTGTTTTTATAGCTTCAGAGGACATGCGGTGTAAAAGAGCCATGGTGCTTGTTCTTTTAGAAAATACTTCCGAGTATTCTTTTTACCGTTTTTGGTCCAGACCTCCTCACTTTACCCCGTCTTTGACTAACTGAGTTTCTTTTAACCGTTAACCGCCGTTTTTTAGGCTCAAGTCTTCGCCTTATACCTGGCGGTCTCTTATTCGGTCTTCGAGACAACATCATCAACCCCGAGCCTTCTTGACTCTCGACATCTGGTGACGCCCTTCTGTTTATCGCATTGGCGACAACCTCACTTACTATATTTTTGCTGCTGATTTTAAATGCGGTTTGGCTATGCTGAAGCCTCTCTTCATAAACGGTAAAACCATCCTAAAGAGATTACGAAATATCCCTCCGATCCCGAACCATACATGGTGGGCGATCCATAATATCCTGGTAACCCATTACCCACTTGATCCACATAGTATGTGACATACCTGTTAGGGTCGAGGTGTTGGTGTTCCATAATTTTAATTTAGATGTATTATGTATATAAAATATATAATACTAATATTATATATGTAGAGAGGTTTTGGTTGGTCTAAAGTGGAGTTTTACAATCGTTTTACCATAAGTAAATTCAATGTTTTCGTTCTGATCCGTTTTAAGCTCAACAAGAATGTTTTCAATATATTTCTTGCTTACAGGTACGTAGTGTGGCTTGTCGTAGGTGACAGTGACGATGTCCCCATCCTTTCCATCTATATGAACCGTTCTCAGGAGTGGCACACAGCTGTCTCCGACCCTTTGATAGGATATGATGTCGGTATACACAAATATGTTGTAAAATCCTGCATGTATATCCGCGGGAATGGGAATAATTTATCTCTCACATACGTCCATGTATTGGGCCCCATCCCTAACATGTAGGCTAAATTACCACTGGTCTTTATCCCCGGAAGCATCTCCTGAGATTTGTACCCTTTTATTTATAGGGTTGTACATCAGGAATATTTCCATACTGTTCTGCGATAGCCGTTCATTCAACTCGGAGACGAGCCTTTCGACGGTTCTATAGAACCCTTTTTTAACCTTAATAAATTTAGCAGGTTCCGTTAACTTTTTGAAATAAAATTCCCGGTCCTTATCTTTGATATTATACCAGCTATGGGGGTATGTAATCTCGCTGAGCCCTACTTCCCAGGCCTCTGATAACTCTATAGGCTTTGGAAAATTGGTTGTATAATTAGAACTCTGATTATTACGATATATGTGTGCTGACGCATTACTGGGGAGAGTCAGGTAGAAGCCGCTGTGTTCCATTATGCCCTCCGTTGTACACCCGAATGAGGATGTATTTTATCATACATGGGGGTTTAAATTAACCCCTGATGCCTCCACTACATCCTTCTCTAATACCCAGCTGTTGAATTTTAGCGGCCAGTTTTTCCAGCGAACCAGCACCCATTTTTGACCTTTCTCTCTCTTTTGATCTAAAATCTCCTCTACGTGAAACACCTTGTCTTTACCAACCGTTACCTTCTGTAATTCCTGCTCATAAAAAGATCCCGTTATAAGTTCCCCGTCATAATCTTTTAATATGTAGACCGGGGGTATGCGACATTCTGTAACCGTGAAAAGCTCATCACTGTATCCTTGCACGTATTTTTTATCGAAAACACCCCTCAACTTGGATATACGAACCAAGTCCCCCACAATAAATTTAAAATGTATTTTTTTCTTACGGCGAAGAGGGAGCAAACCATACAGATTTTTAAAGACTTGAAAGAGTTTTCGAAGAGACTTCGGAGGGTTTCATCCTTATACTTTTATGATAACTATTGTTATACGCAATTACTAAATCTTGAACTATATCGATATATCTATGCGTGTTGTGCGCTGTAAAATAGCGCCACATCCTCTCCTTCAGAGTCCTGTTAAAGCGTTCAACCACAGAAGCTTTCAAATCCGATCCTGTAGCAAAATGTACTATATTGTGCTTTTTCATTAGTTTCTGAAAGGTCTTATTAAAAAATTATTTTCCGCCATCGGTCTGCACTTTCTTGGGGGCCTCCTTCCTTCAAGATAGAGGCAAATGCCCTGGTCACCTCAGCGCCGCTCTTATTCTTTAAGACCCGGACAAAAGCTATTTTAGAGAAAATATCTATGACCGTTAGCATGTAGCGGTTTCCTTCATTTTTATCTGCAAGGGCCTGCATGTCACATAGATCCGCCTGAAATTGGGACAATGGGTGTGTAGAGAAAACTCTATTTCTAGGAAAATGTTTTCTCACGGGTTTATGTAGAGTGTGCGCATCTTGTTCGGATAGCCACTCAGTGACTTTAGCATCGCTTAACCTGTGACCTGTTTCTTCGGCTAAAGCGCGCTGTAAACGCTCCTTACCACCATAAGACCCCGGGTTAGAGGGATTATAATAAATGTTTTTCAAAATCTGCTCTGCCATCCTTCTTGCCTCTCTGAGGTACAATAATGTTAATGAGCCACTTTCAAATAACAACAACATTTCATTTTCATTTTTGGGATTTTTATTTTCATGAAAACATTAGGTATTACGTATACAGACAATCCCTAATTCGTTGCAGGATACATGCCCCCCCTTTCTCTATGATCGAATCATGTAAAACCTTGTATATTTGGGTTAGATTAACAGGTTTGTTTCGCTGAATTTTTACAACAGACACATCCGCTATAAAAGTATATAAACAACAAATATGATACATGGTACAATTAAAGGGTGTTTCAAACAAATAAAGTAAAATCTTAGACAAGGTTGTTTCTAGTTCTTCAGAATCACCACCAAGCCGGGTTACCATTTGTGTCCATTGTAGAACCTCGCCAGCATGGCGTACATGAGTCATGATTTGGTCCATTTTCAAAACACGCTCTACATTAGCCCCGGAATTGGGGGTTTTGTAGAACGAGACATTGTTCACTTTATTTTCAATAATTTGATGCATAACACTTGTAAGTTCTCTCAAAAGAAAAAATGTATTTATTCTATCTAACATCGTATACATATAGTTACCCATTGCTCTACATCTAAATAACAAAAATGTCACTCGGGCTCTTGGGGTTTATTGAGCCAGAAAGCCAACACATCCGACACCACAGCCTCCCTGTATTTGTTATCCTCCACCAGGGTGTGTCGGATTTCTTTGAGTTTCTGGTGTATGTGAATCGCCTCCTTCAGCTCGTGTAGGAACGTCGGTTACCCCGTAAACTCTGGGGATAGACGGCACAAGGCCCATAGCCTCCAGGGCTCTGACCAGCGATGGTATAAACCGGCGGGACCAAAGTCTTTTCACCAGCGCCTCAAAATTGTTGAAGAAGTAGTATCTTGGGGGATCGTATAGGCAGGGGTGCCTTCGCTGGCTGGGGTGATTAATCTCACAACCGATGCATTTTTCTCGTATATATTCTCCAATCACCACGTCTAAAAGCGCGGCTACTGAGGCCTTGATTGTGTCAACAAAAATAGTACTGACCACCCCATCAAACACGTCCTCAGGTTGTGTACAGGTAGGGGGTGTCGAGGGTCTTGCCAGGGGGGAGTAGAATGGAGGGCTGCGAGGCATACAATCCTTAGTGTCGGGAGCCCAGGCCGTTTCGGAGTTCGGGTATGCGTTAGGAATATCCATGGTCAATGCGTAGGTTAAGAACTGTAGGTTTTAAGAACCAGCCTTTTTATTCTTGAACCAACCTTCGGGGTATCTGGGCGGGGTTAACAACACAGCTTACCTCGCTTTCTTTGGGGGCTGCCTCTCCTGACGTTGTATCTTCTTGGGGTTGCTTTGAGTCGTAATTCCTCAGGATTCGTATATATTATGCACTTCTTTATCCGTACAATGCTCTGGCGCTTTTGGCTCTGTACAAACAGAGAGTCCAACAGCTCCAACATTTGCAATTCCATTAAAGGCCAGCTTTTAAGGGGTATAAGCATTCGAAGCCGGAAATCCCCGTCCGAACCGCCAGCCCTGATGTTTTGGTTTCGGTTTCGCGGTGCTGACGTAAAATTCCACGCACCCGCAAGGCCGTCCATTTATACGTTGTAATTTAACTCTGTGAAATACTCTTCCTGAGGTGTCCGGGTACCTTCCCAACGGGTCTCGTAGCCTGTGAACAAGCTGTAACCCTTGGTGATACGGCTCAGTTCGGGACACAAAACCTGTCGAAAAACCGTCCAGTCTTCAACATCATAAGTCACGCCTAATTTCTGGTCGGTATATTCTTCTCCTTCGGCTAACGTATAGAGTTTCACGCTACAGGCCAAGTAATCAAACAGATGCCCCCAATGCTGTCCATTAGACATCAACACTTCATCTTTCAGCGCCGTTGCGGGCGGTATCTGGGTTCTATACACGTTTAAAAACCGCTTTTTTGGTGCATCGTATATTGCGGCTGTATACTTTGCCCTTTCTCGATGTTTCAGACGCGGTCCTGCCTCCGAGGCTACAGTCATCACAGCTTTACCACTGATCGCAAAATCCATGTTTAAAAAATAGGGTTTACGGTTCTGGGTTTCGAAAGCCTTGTTCTGGACATTTATAATGCTGAGGCCCCAGCGCTATCTATAGCCCCAGACATTCCTGCTTCATAGATAACAACCATAAGGGAGATAAAACTGGGGGGGGGGGGGCATGGGCCCCAAAAGTTCAAACACCCTCTAACACATGACCACACGAACAGGGGGGGCGGGGCGGGGGCACATATTCTGTACAGGTCATCAGGTCATAAGGTCAGCAATCAATCAAATTTGACAGGCGCCGTATCCTATTACTCTCTCAAGTGTAAGGGGATAAAGAATATGTACATTTACATTTACATTTAAGTCATTTAGCAGACGCTCTTATCCAGAGCGACTTACAAATTGGTGCATTCACCTTATGACCTCCAGTGGAACAGTAGTGCATCTAAATCTTTTCAGGGGGAGGGGGGGTGAGAGGGATTACTTTATCCTATCCTAGGTATTCCTTAAAGAGGTGGGGTTTCAGGTGTCTCCGGAAGGTGGTGATTGACTCCGCTGTCCTGGCGTCGTGAGGGAGTTTGTTCCACCATTGGGGGGCCAGAGCAGCGAACAGTTTTGACTGGGCTGAGCGGGAACTGTACTTCCTCAGTGGTAGGGAGGCGAGCAGGCCAGAGGTGGATGAACGCAGTGCCCTTGTTTGGGTGTAGGGCCTGATCAGAGCCTGGAGGTACTGAGGTGCCGTTCCCCTCACAGCTCCGTAGGCAAGCACCATGGTCTTGTAGCGGATGCGAGCTTCAACTGGAAGCCAGTGGAGGGAGCGGAGGAGCGGGGTGACGTGAGAGAACTTGGGAAGGTTGAACACCAGACGGGCTGCGGCGTTCTGGATGAGTTGTAGGGGTTTAATGGCACAGGCAGGGAGCCCAGCCAACAGCGAGTTGCAGTAATCCAGACGGGAGATGACAAGTGCCTGGATTAGGACCTGCGCCGCTTCCTGTGTGAGGCAGGGTCGTACTCTGCGGATGTTGTAGAGCATGAACCTACAGGAACGGGCCACCGCCTTGATGTTAGTTGAGAACGACAGGGTGTTGTTCAGGATCACGCCAAGGTTCTTAGCGCTCTGGGAGGAGGACACAATGGAGTTGTCAACCGTGATGGCGAGATCATGGAACGGGCAGTCCTTCCCGGGAGGAAGAGCAGCTCCGTCTTGCCGAGGTTCAGCTTGAGGTGGTGATCCGTCATCCACACGGATATGTCTGCCAGACATGCAGAGATTTCGCCACCTGGTCATCAGAAGGGGGAAAGGAGAAGATTAATTGTGTGTCGTCTGCATAGCAATGATAGGAGAGACCATGTGAGGTTATGACAGAGCCAAGTGACTTGGTGTATAGCGAGAATAGGAGAGGGCCTAGAACAGAGCCTGGGGGACACCAGTGGCGAGAGCACGTGGTGTGGAGACGGATTCTCGCCACGCCACCTGGTAGGAGCGACCTGTCAGGTAGGACGCAATCCAAGCGTGGGCCGCGCCGGAGATGCCCAACTCGGAGAGGGTGGAGAGGAGGATCTGATGGTTCACAGTATCGAAGGCAGCCGATAGGTCTAGAAGGATGAGAGCAGAGGAGAGAGAGTTAGCTTTAGCAGTGCGGAGCGCCTCCGTGATACAGAGAAGAGCAGTCTCAGTTGAATGACTAGTCTTGAAACCTGACTGATTTGGATCAAGAAGGTCATTCTGAGAGAGATAGCGGGAGAGCTGCCAAGGACGGCACGTTCAAGAGTTTTGGAGAGAAAAGAAAGAAGGGATACTGGTCTGTAGTTGTTGACATCGGAGGGATCGAGTGTAGGTTTTTTCAGAAGGGGTGCAACTCTCGCTCTCTTGAAGACGGAAGGGACGTAGCCAGCGGTCAGGGATGAGTTGATGAGCGAGGTGAGGTAAGGGAGGAGGTCTCCGGAAATGGTCTGGAGAAGAGAGGAGGGGATAGGGTCAGCGGGCATGCCGGCCGTCACAAGACGCGAGATTTCATCTGGAGAGAGGGGAGAAAGAGGTCAGAGCACAGGGTAGGGCAGTGTGAGCAGAACCAGCGGTGTCGTTTGACTTAGCAAACGAGGATCGGATGTCGTCGACCTTCTTTTCAAAAGAAGTCATCTGCAGAGAGGGAGGAGGGGGAGGGGGAGGAGGATTCAGGAGGGAGGAGAAGGTTGCAAAGAGCTTCCTAGGGTTAGAGGCAGATGCTTGGAATTTAGAGTGGTAGAAACACACAGGCTGTGCTGGCTCACAGAAAGAGTGGGTCATCGTCGTTTTGGTCAAGGCTCTCTATGGCAGGTTCAGCAACTGAGGGATATATGTGTACATAAAGATATATGAATGAGTGTTGGTACAGAGCGGCATAGGCAAGCTACAGTAGATGGTATTGAGTACAGTATATACATATCAGATGAGTAAGTAAACAAAGTGGCATAGTTAAAGTGGCTAGTGATACATGTATTACATAAAGATGCAGTAGATGATATAGAGTACAGTATATACGTATACATATGAGATGAATAATGTAGGGTATGTAAACATTATATTAGGTAGCATTGTTTAAAGTGGCTAGTGATATATACAGAATGGTGTCGTCTGCGTAGAGGTGGATCAAATAATCATCTGCAGCGAGAGCGACATCATTGATGTGTACAGTACATTCGATATGGACTGAAGCTGTCTGGTAAGGCTTGCCATGAGCACCAGCTGCCTGATAATGTTTTGCAGCTTTTTGGAACATCAGCTGCTTACTCATTTAAGTCAGATCCCTCAGTTGCTGAACCTGCCATAGAGAGCCTTGACCAAAATTACGATGACCCACTCTTTCTGTGAGCCAGCACAGCCTGTGTGTGGAGGGGGGTCTGGAAAAAACAACAATTAACCTGAATTAGGGCCAGACTAGTTACCATAATTTTCTCACATTGCCATTGACAGTTTTTTCTATTGTCTCTTTTTGGTCCATTTAGAGTGTATACAAAAAAATGTAAACAATGTTATGGTTAAAAATGTTCATGTTTTACTGTGACTTGTTGTAGGCTCCTAAGCGGACCATAATGGTAAAAACCAAACCAAATTAAGAAAACAACACAAAAAAATGAAATAAAAAATGAAATTATAAAACTAAGTAACTCCACCAGTATTTCTTTTGGGTCACTTTTGCCGGTCCCAAGCCCGGATAAAGGAGAGTTGGAATTGTGACATTACAAGAATCGACAGAAGAAAGTTCATTTGTAGTTCTAAACATATTTAGGGTGTTTTTTTACTCACTTTTTGTCTCTCCCATGACATTATTCCTCTCTCCTACAGCGTCCATCACAATTACATGGCAAATTATGCAAATTAGGTGATAATGTCATTTAGCGACTTCTCGCGACTTTTAGGACAGCCAATAGCTACTTTCCTTACTGAGTTGGCAACACTGCATGTGACAAATACAATTTGATTTGATTGATTTGATCATATTGAGGCTACACAGTTTGTTTACATTTACATTGCTTACAAACTAGTAAAACAAGCTCAACAGTTGAACTAGGTTCATGAGGCATCTACAAGTTATATTCTTGAAGAATCAATGAGCATATCATTCATTTAAATGTCGATAAATGGATGTAGCAACTGCAGATTGTCCCTTCAAGACTTGGAATCACCAAGATCTTCCTTTGCACAACGTCACATTTGTGATTAGCCTGTCCAGCACGGTGTTAAAGCTAGCAAGACCATCCCTCCTCTGAGATCATAGCTTCCGACTTAAGTAGCTGAATTTATCCTCGTGTCTCCTCCCCCCATAGAAAATGACTGGTTTCCGGTAGTTTGATTACTAGAGATAGTGCCTAGTATAACTGATCCGTTAGTGTTTGTTCTTAAACATTTTAATTACACTATCCCGCCACAAGTCCCACTTCTTCGCTCGAGGAAGGCAGTTTTGTCGTGGTTTGGTATAATCTTTAGGGCTCTATCAAATCTGTGTTCTGGAGATTGTGGAAGGAAACGGAATACAAACATTAAAACAGAATTCAACAGTGTTCAAAAATGTATTGGTCTTGGGCAAATGAATAACTTTTATACTAAATGAATAAGACGTGAACAAAATTCATCAGTGATTCGTATTTTCCTGCAACTTTCTGAAATAGCACAGAAATGCTCCCAGATGTGTGTGGTGCGAGGTTATGTCCACACTTTGTGTAGCCGTTATCGATGATGCTAATGATAACCGTCTTCTGGTAGAGATGGGAAGGCTTTCCCAAAAACCTTCTCAATTAAATGTTACTACAAAATAGCCTACAGTATGCCTACCTGGCAGAATTATATGATTATTTGCATCAATCCAGTGGCCATTTGTTTAGCAAACTCTACAATCACGAGTGCTACAGACATTTTGAGAGCGAAAATAAATAAATAATAATAATAATAAAAAGGGGGAAAAACTGAAACCAAAATGAATTTGGGAAAAAAATGAGAAGATAATTTTTTTTTTGATTTTATAGGGCCCTACATTTTGGAAAATTGGTAGTGGGCACCAATATTGACAATTCGATAGGAATCAAATATTTTGATAGCAATATGAGCAAGGCATGTCGTGATATTGGTTAATTCTTGCCAAAAAAACATACATGGCATACATGACTAAGCATACATGACTAAAACCCTCTCACAGACCTTGTTACAGGCTTTAGCATACAGTCGTTCCTCCTTTAAAAGTTGCAGCGTACTGTGGCGCAGCTTGCATGGTGCCGCAGAATTCTATGGCATGTTATTTAAGTATGAACCAATGGTACTATTAATGGTAGTTAGTGCTTGTTTGACCACCAGAGGGCAAGTGCTAGCTTGACTACCAGAGGGCATCTTTGAGAAGTATTTGATAGCCTTCAATAATGGCTGTACTTGAGAATGCAGGCACGCGGGAGATCGGAGTGCAATTCCCCAACACGGAGGAAAAGTAGGCTGTCCTTGTAAATAAGAATGTGTCCTTAACTCATTCCATATGTGTTATTTCATAGTTGTGATGTCTTCACTATTATTCTACAATGTAGAAAATAGTAAAAATAAAGATAAACCTTGGAATGAGTAGATTTTGACTGGTACTTTCTTAATTAATTAGATTCATATTATGGTGTTTCTATTCCAAGGAAAATGAAAAACCCTGTGTTTCCGTTAGGATGGAACAGAAAATATGTACAACGTGACGGTCGGGAGTACAGTGCCTGGCTATTTAGTAAAAAAAAAAAAATCTCCTGCGGGCATGTGGGAGACCGGGGTTCAATTCCCCGACGGGGAGTAAGGAGTAGGCTGTCCTTCTAAATAAGAATTTGTTCTTAACTGACTTGCCAAGTTAAATAAAGGTTACACTAAGAGCGTGACATTTCTACACCCTCATTATCTAATTCTAGTCTAACCAACACCCAAACGGAGATTCAGTGAAAATAAAAATCTCATTGATTTATCAAGACTAGTCCCCATGCTTGTCTCAGAGCATCCTGAAACGGTGCTAAAATAGTTGTAGGCTATTGCTTCAAATCCTATTGCTTCTAACTTCAGTCATATTTATTCCCATAGTAATTCGTTATGGATCCATAACTAAATAAACATTGGCTGTTTGAAATAGTATTTTTATGCTTTCATTAATAAAATAATGATAAAGATGTCATTATTAGTTGCATTGTTTTAGTTTGAATGTGCAGACTGGCACTAAGAACAGAACAGCGGGAACATGTCCTTAGTCAGCGCCATTATTAGTGCAATGCCCCCTGAAGTGGTGCCAGTGGGTCCACCCCCTCCCCTATGGGCTAGGTCAGTCTTCTGTGTGGGGCTCTGCGGCCCATCCAGTGCCGTGGTGCCTTGAACCCTGCGCGCTTTCAGTGGATACAGCTGGAGAACTGCAAGGCAGCCCATTGTGCGCCACTCGGGAGCCATGACCAATATGACCAATATATTGTCCTGCTAATAACAGGGTTAATAATACATCTGTGAGAATATCCAATGGGCTTTTATTTCATTCTAAATTAATAAAAATCACTTTGTTCAGAAAACAACTATATTTTTTATATGATTTCGTCTTCAAATAACATAAAATGAGTGAGAAAAATGCAATTCTTCAACATGGGGTGAGACAGTTAATAATTTGTAAATAAAGCCAGTTTGTTATTTAGAATGATTTATTTATGTTTTTAGAGGGAGAGAAACCAAAAACCTTCAGTCATTTCATGGGTCTCCCAGTCGAGGCCAGCACATGTATTGAACCAGCATCTGTAGCGACACAGCTATGCAGCGTCTTATACCGTTGCACTACTTAGGCGCTGTACAATGTGATTGGTCGGGAGAGGCCTACAGTAAGAACAAAATAATTCTAACAAAATAAAATTATAACCTTAGTGTAACAACAGTTTTCGTAAGTAATACTGAAGTCGTGCACAATTATCAGTTTCTATTTAGGTTTATGTCACCCATTCATTTTCAGTTAGAGACACAGTAGGACCCAAAAGCACAATCAGTGCTCTAACTCCCCCTTGCACTGGTCTGGAGCAAAGAAGTGGTGACCGAGTACCTTACTAAACCACAAATGCACAATGTTCAATCACCCTTTTACGACCAAGGCCATTAAGATTATCATCATTACATGTTCCTCAAAAAATGTGATATACCCGATCAAATGTATTTGTGGTCTATGCTATGTAGAAAAAAACAAAATGACCTCTGAAAACAAGGATGGCAGAACACAGGAGTAATATCAGAACCCTTGACCAGAGAAACCCTGTTGCTGCGCATTTCATGGAGGCTCGTCACAACATTAACTCTGAGATACATTGGCATTGAACGTGTTAAGACTCTTAGGATGGGAGGAGATGCCGATAACTATTATTGAGAAGGGAATTGTATTGATTCACCGTTTGTGTACTGTCTCTCCTAGAGGTTTGATATCAGACCACTTCTTACGTGAATGTTACTTTACTTTGATTTGTTTTGCCTTCCAGGTTACCCACTTGGTTATTTTGTATATATTTTATGGAACAATTACATGCACCCATCTCATTGTTATTTAATTATTGGAGATATACAAAATGTTTTTTTTGTACCCCACCATGCGTCATGTCGGCAATGGTCATGTGAGGTGAAATGTGTACAGTCATGGCACAAATATTAATTTTCACAAAGTCTGCTGCCTCAGTTTGTATGATGGACAATTTGCATATACTCCAGAATGTTATGAAGAGTGATCAGATGAATTAAAATTAATTGCAAAGTCCCTCTTTTCCATGCAAATTAACAGAATCCCCAAAAAACATTTCCACTGCATTTCTGCCCTGCCACAAAAGGACCAGCTGACATCATGTCAGTGATTCTCTCGTAAACACAGGTTGACGAGGACAAGGCTGGAGATCACTCGGAGTTCGAAACAGACTGGAAACTTCAAAAGGAGGGTGGTGCTTGGAATCATTGTTCTTCCTCTGTCAATCATGGTTAACTGCAAGGAAACACGTGCCGTCATCATTGCTTTGCACAAAAAGGGCTTCACAGACAAGGATATTGCTGCCAGTAAGATTGCACCTAAATCAACTATTTATCGGATCATCAAGAACTTCAAGAAGAGCGGTTTAATTGTGGTGAAGGCTTCAGGGCGCCAAAGAAAGTCCAGCAAGCGCCAGGACCGTCTCCTAAAGTTGATTCAGCTGCGGGATCAGGGCACCACCAGTACAGAGCTCAGGAATGGCAGCAGGCAGGTGTGAGTGCATCTGCACGCACAATGAGGCGAAGACTTTTGGAGGATGGCCGGGTGTCAAGAAGGACAGCAAAGAAGCCACTTCTCTCCAGGAAAAACATCAGGGACAGACTGATATTCTGCAAAAGGTACAGGGATTGGACTTCTGAAGACTGGGGTAAAGTAATTTTCTTCGATGAATCCCCTTTTCTGATTGTTTGGGGCATCCGGAAAAAAGCTTGTCCCGGAGAAGACAAGGTGAGCACGCGCTACCATCAGTCCAGTGTCATGCCAACAGTAAAGCATCCTGAGACCATTCATGTGTGGGGTTGCTTCTCAGCCAAG
The DNA here is from genome assembly GCF_034236695.1 of Oncorhynchus nerka. Classification (NCBI taxonomy): domain Eukaryota; kingdom Metazoa; phylum Chordata; class Actinopteri; order Salmoniformes; family Salmonidae; genus Oncorhynchus; species Oncorhynchus nerka. The sequence continues at coordinate 41,423,083 of NC_088401.1, read as the reverse complement.
GGAGTGGGCTCACTCACAATTATGCCTAAGAACACAGCCATGAATAAAGAATGGTACCAACACATCCTCAGAGAGCAACTTCTCCCAACCATCCAGGAACAGTTTGGTGACAAACAATTCCTTTTCCAGCATGATGGAACACCTTGCCATAAGGCAAAAGTGATAACTAAGTGGCTCGGGGAACAAAACACCAATATTTTGGGTCCATGGCCAGGAAACTCCTCAGACCTTAATCCCATTGAGAACTTGTGGTCAATCCTCAAGAGGCAGGTGGACAAACAAAACCCCACAAATTCTGACAAACTCCAAGAATTGATTATGCAAGAATGGTCTGCCATCAGTCAGGATGTGGCCCAGAAGTGAATTGACAGCATGCCAGGGTGGATTGCAGAGGTCTTGAAAAAGAAGGGTCAACACTGCAAATATTTACTCTTTGCATCAACTTCATGTAATTGTCAATAAAAACCTTTGACACACTTATGAAATGCTTGTAATTATACTTCAGTATTCCATAGTAACATCTGACAAAAATATCTAAAGACACTGAAGCAGCAAACTTTGTGGAAATGAATGTGTCTCATTCTCAAAACTTTTGGCCACGCCTGTAGATTTTGGGATGTGAACACTCAGTTTGTTTGACCTGACGAAGATCCGTTTCAGATCGAAACGTTGTCAATAAAGCGGTGAATTGGGAGCTTTAACAGTGTGCAGGCCTTCTTGTTCTATACTAGTATTCTTTATTAGCCCAACGCCTATGTTTTTAAGGATGCGCATATGACCAAACTTTGATAGGCAGATTTAACTCAACATAAACTTCCCACTGTTGAAACTTTCAGAATGTTAAAATGAAAACACTACTTTTACCAGTCACTAATGCTATTGATATTAATACAATCAATCAAAACTACCACTACTACGGTCTCTACTACTACTTTTAGACAGCTAAAGCAAGCACACATTTTCTTCAGGAAATATACAGTTTAAGTTATTTTGCCATAGTCTGACCCGGGGAAAAAAGGGACACAGACACTGGGGCGGCAGGTAGCCTAGTGGTTAGAGCGTTGGACTAGTAACCAAAAGGTTTCAAGTCTGACAAGGTAAAAATCTGTCATCCTGCCCCTGAACAAGGCAGTTAACCCACTGTTCCTAGGCCTTTATTGAAAATAAGAGTTTGTTCTTAACTGTCTTGCCTAGTTAAATAAACTTCAAACAACCAAAACAGATAGACAATGTTGATAGGAAGGTTGAAAGGCACCATCACATACAATGATGCTGCAAGGTAGAAGTGGGAGGCTTGAGCACATTGGCTGCTCTTTGACAGTAGGGGCAGTGAGTGCCAATTGTGTGGCATGTCATTATAATGTAAATGCAGTGGAGATGTACACGGGACACACCGCTAATATGACATAGTACATTTAAGGCGCCCATTTTGGCTTGAGTGCTAGGACTACTGGCTGAAATTATATAAATATCCCACTGCATCTCTTAAAAAATAAGTCACCTCAAAAAGGTGTTTGAATGTAAAAGAACATACAAACAACATTAAACAAAATTAAAAAGGTTTTTAACTGATGTTATACCCAGGTACATTAGTGATTCACAAGAAGAATAAACCCATCATGAAACAATGAGCCACATCTACACTACAAGATCAGAGAGAGCAGTTAATGAGTGAGTGTGACCTGTGAAAATAGATAGGACTCATCATGGACATAACCCGTTTTGGCATGGACATTGAGGGCTTACACCATTTTAAAGTAGTAAAAGTAGCCAACAGGGTGGGGATTCCTATGGCTTGTAGCTTCAATGGCACTGCCCATGCTGTCACAGACACTATAATGTCAGAGATAAAGATGAGTCCATCTCTTTGGTGTGACCCAATATCTGAAAACAAAACACATACTAGCTATCCAGAAGGAATGTGTGTTCCATCAGTTACCCCCGACAGAAATGGGGGTGGGGGGGGTGAACATGCAAAAGACAAGTCTAAGGTACGTGATCCAAACCCAACAGACATCTCTTCAGACAGGGTTCACTGGGAGTGGGAGAGAATGTACAATGGCTCAAATACTCCATTATTATTAAAGTCTTGGTTTAACAAAGGGAACATTTTCAAAAACACAATTGTCACTTCCTCCATTCTAAATGATGAGTAAATCACTTATTCATGATTTAAGTTTCCTTCATTGTTTGTCATCCCCTTTCAGAACAGAATGTCTTCGTTCTTTATGAGCGTCTCCACCACCTGTCTCTGGTAGCGGATGTCATTGAGTGCCGTCATCGCATCCAAGTCTGGGGCACGCATGAGGGTGGGCCCAAAAACAATGCCAAGGTTTTCTGCATTCATCAGGTTGTCTTTATCATTTTGGGTTACCCTTTGAAGAGCAGGAAAGGGTAACAAGCAACAAAAAAAGTGTCATTGTCATACTCATTCAATGCTCATTCAAAACCATTGAGTTTTCTACCATAAAACAATTATTGCCTACTGTTAAACATAACACGCCTAGTAAAAAATATGAACATTTAATAATATAAAAAAGGCCTTGGTCTTTCTTGCATAAGTATTTGTGCTAAGAATTTCCCTAGGTCACACAATAAGTTGTTAAACAAACATTTACTCATTTTAACACTAGAACCGCCATTGGCAGATGGTCTCTGAAGATCCGAATCACGTTGTGAATGTGATTCTTTACATCTACTTTACGCACACATTTTTGTGGTCACCCACCACATTTCTCATTGTCAATCGTGAATGATAATTCTAAGTTTTACCATTGAAACATCCATGCAGCATCTGCATGCCAACCATTTGATCTCCATCAGTTTCATGGGAAAATATATTTAGATCTTCAATTATGTAGGCCTACAGTGTTGCTTTGAATCATGTACAGTGAGCAAATGTTAGAGCAGATGGTGTTAACTGTAGCATACCTGTGTTTTGTTTCAATAAACACACATATTTTGTCTATTGGCACATGCTGCGGAGTTTTGGCCACATGAGAAAAATGTGACCAGTCACACAATCATCCTAAAATCTCATAAGAAATTAGTTCAGTACGTTATACTATTATTGGGGCGGCAGGTAGCCTAGTGGTTAGTGCGTTGGACTAGTAACCAGAAGTTTGCAAGATTGAATCCCCAAGCTGACAAGGTCAAATAAAATAAAAATATAAATAAAATAAAAATATGTCGCTCTGCCCCATGAACAACGCAGTTAACCCACTGTTCCTAGGCCGTCATTGAACGTAAGAATGTGTTCTTAACTGACTTGCCTAGTTAAATAAAGGTAAAATAAAAAAGAATATTATGTTCTGTAATATAGAATGCTATCATTATGTGACCTTGTAGACATTGATTCAGCTTTGATCTAACTTTATTAAACAAGCATCATTGTCCATTAAAATAGGCCAACGATAAGGTGAGACAAATAGAATACGACGTCCATCTAAACTGGAGGAGGAAATTGTCCAAAAACAAACTTAAGTGGTACTGACCCAACAATGAGTGTGAATATGCGCAGTGTGTATATTCATATGGCCGATGCTCTCCGCTGGTGCCAATAAGATCGACTATAGGCCTACTGTTGTTTCTGAATTAAATTGAACATTTTGATAGCTAAAATACTACTGTCTTTCATTGCTTCTCTTTACAGGAATAGCCATTTGCTTTCCAAACTATGTTTTCCTGTGATTGAATTTAGAAATACTGTAATATGCCTGGCTGGGCCTCTGCTTTTCAGTGACAGTTGCAACTCAACAATCATCTATTTTGTATTTGCAACGCTCACTGCTTTTCCTTCCGACTGAAGTTAATGATCCTCTGTGGCCAAATCATGCTTTAGTAGTCCATTTTGAATTATTGTCGACAAGGAGTAGGCTAAATTAGGCAATATTATTTTATCAATTTAATTCAAATTACTTAAGGAAATCTACTATCCCCCATAGTAGAAAAGTTTCTCTACTCTATTGGTCAGCTTGTCGAGAAAGAAATAGCCCAAACAGACTCTGGGAGAGTTGTGGGACGATATATTTCAAATTCATAAAACCAGTAGGCCTAGGTGCCATACATTTTTTAAAGCAATGAATCTGATGCAACAGATCAGAACGTTTAGCTTAAAACGTTGATAAACTATTTCTTTACATTATTACGGCAGCAATACGCACAAGTTTGTATTTGGCTACCGGACAATGAAACAAAGTTGAAAACCAATAGAACACGAGAAATAAGCTACTAGTTTTAATGTCAGTAATAAAATGATTGCGTCCACTGATAGTGAGATTTTGTCTTGGCTACATTGAAGCAAGGTAAAACATCCATCATATTATGTAATAAAATGCTCAGGTTTCAAACTACGAAGTAGCCACAGTATATGCTTTAAAAACGTATACTGCCTCCAGCTCAGTGCAAAGTGGTGTGAAAATTACAAATATTAGCTCTTTTTAAATTGTGGCCAAAAACCGGACATCCTAATGGCTGTCAAATGTGCTTCCACCAAGTATTGCTCCAAGGGCGCAAATATTTATGCAATCCAGACGTCTCCAGAAGTTTTTGTTTTTATTGTTGTTAATAGACTTGTAAATCTAATCATTGTCTCTTCTCAATGACTAGGAACTGTATGCCTGTTTTACCATAATATACAACGATATCTGGTCTCACCTCTTTAAGTGGGCCATGAGATAACACAGTGTTTCACAGTGTGCAGGTGGCAGCAGCTTCAGACCTTCATGATGGGCCTCCAACCGCTTGTCTGGATCCGTTATCTCTAGGACCCGACAAACGCACACAGTCAGCGTCTGCAGTACAGGAACCATAATACACACACCCAATAACAAAAATTCATAAAACGTGCTAAGTTTAGGACTAACTTGCTGCCTCCATAAACCTTGGGTAGGCGTCGTACGTGATAAGAGGAATGGGTAAATCCCTGAAATACAGTTTCAGTGCGCCAGTGATTATGTTGATGTCTTCATACACATTCACAGAAATGTCCGCCTTTTCACCATCTATTGGGAGACAGAGGGAGGATTTTAACTTGGCTATAGATGGGGCAGTTAATTAAAAGATGCCAAGCATCCAAAAGGATAACTTAGAATGACATAGTTCTGTGGTTGTGCAGTCGGTCTAGAGATTATAAACTCAGTAGGCACTCAATGGCAGTTATCAGGTAAGGCCAATCAACAATGAAATAACTGTAATTAATAAACAATGAAATCAGTTTTTGTCCAACCTAGTTCTCCCGAATCTTGCAACAATAGTGTTTGAAAAATGCTGTCCAGGCCTAAGTCCAATTGATACCCACTGACTGCCCCACCCAGAAAGCAGGCAACTGAATGAGATACGGTGGCAAAGAAAAAAGGACCTTGCCTCTGTCGAAAGCCAGCTTCACATCTTCAATCAGATCACTGAAGCCTGAGATTCTGTACAGGCCCTCAGACTGAACACCTCCAGTTAGAGGAGGAGGGGAGAGAAAGACAATGACGAATTAAACGGCTTTACATTTTCATCAAATTAACATCTCTCCATTACTCATCAGGAAATTTGAACAAAGTAACATGAACATTGTTACTGGAGGTTGTCAAACCATCACCCTATAGCAAAAAAACATCCCAAGTGGGTCATTTTCCACTGCTCACCTCGAGACTCAATCTCTTGTATGCACATGTCCACCACCATGGGTCGCTTGGAATTGTGGGCTTTTACCAGTGTCGTAAGGTCACAACTGTATACTTTTTTGACATGCTTGAGGTCAGGCTTGCAGTCATTTGGCACCATTTTGGAACACTGCTTGTGGACATTCAAACCGCAATCTGGGGAGAAAAAAAGATGGGATTAGCAAAAATGCTGTATCATTTAATTTAACAATGCATAAAGACTGTCCTCAATGTTATTTCCAATAGGAGATTGTGTATTTTTTTAATTGAACCTTTATTTATGCAAGAGGTCCCATTGAGACCAGTCTCCTTTGCAAGGGAGCCCTGTATTACAAGAGCATCAAGCGATTACACATTAGAAAGAGAGACAAATACTTCTAATCAAGAAAAGTACAAGAGTAAGAACCCACACTATCATGCACATCATTTCTTAAGGTCTCTGATCAATTCGCCCTTAAAAGTGGCATTGAAAACTAGAGCATGTCGTCAGTTCCGGGTGGGTTGCCAAGGCTGCTGATGTCACCTTGAGCAACTCAAGAGCGGAATAGAAAAAGCAAGATCTAACTCCACCCTTAATTATTTCCCAGCTAAAATAAAGCATTAAGCAGTGGTAGTTTTTGTTGTTGTTGTTGTATTGAGGGCAAATGGGAAAGTGTCAAACATACATTTATTGCTAACTTGCTACGTTAGGCCTATTTGAAAGAATTAAAGTTTCATAATGCTTAGGTTGTTACAGTCACTTATGCCAGCACCAATGTACTGGCATTAGTGAATGCACTTGACATTCTGCCAACTTTGAGAAAAATTACTATCGGAGTGGTATTTTGTGTTGGCCGATAAAGAACCTAGAATACAGCACACACATGCACCCACAGACAGCAGTCTAAATCCTGTGACGTCAACTTCTTTCTCGGTGCAAGGTCAGTAGTGAGATGATGCTCTGATATGATTTGGCATCTTAAGGTCAATGATGAAAAGGCTAGTAGGCAATGAACTAATGACCACCATGTGATCTTGAGACACACACGTTTATATGACAAGCTTTTTTCATTTAATTTGACAAGTTTTGGTGTTGTTCCTCACAGGCTGCTATGCAGTAGGGGCTAAAGGTGTGTGGTCTTGAAGGAGTAGGGCACAGCAAACTGGTACATACTGGTAGAGGCTAGCCCACTGAGCACCAGCCCAAAAAGAGTTTCCAGATCAAATCACTCATATCCTTAAGCCGAAATCACAGAGGGAGACTTCCGTCAACGGAGTGAAAGTTGCATGTGTGAGTGTAGCAAGCCTCCGTGCCAGGAAAAGCCGTAATAAACAGTTATATTACTCCTTGAAATTAGTCTCTCCAGACAGACTTTTTGCCTCCCACAATGCACCAATGCTCCAGCTTACACATCTGTAGAAGTTCCGGCGTCAGTTAGGACAGAGGTGCAAGATAAAAAATGATTACAAGGGTTTGAGTGAGAGGTCTAACTGGTGTCTCAAAGTGGCCATACACACCTCTCCAATCTAATTCCAAAGCACTTTTATTACTAAAGGAAAGAGCCTTCAACTTTTTTCCCCTCTCCTAGCATTAACTTTGAAGAAATAAAGCAAGAACACTTGTCGTTTTTTGTTTGGAACAAAGCCCTGCACCCCCGCCATCACACAATTACTGTTGATGTTAGGCGATTAGGCCTGGCTCGCAGTCGGCGTTTCAATTCATCCCGAAGATGTTCAATGGGCTCTGTGCAGGCCAGTCAAATTCTTCCACACCGATTGACAAACCATTTCTGTATGGACCTTGCTTTGTGCACAGTCATGGGGCCTTCCCCAAACTGTTACCACAAAGTTGGAAGCACAGAACAGTCTAGAATGTCATTGTATGCTGTAGCGTTCCATTCACTGGAACTAAAGGGCCTAGCCCAAACCTTGATAAACAGTCCCAGACCACACCAAGCTTTACAGTTTGCACTATGCCGTGTGGCAGATAGCATTCTCCTGGCATCCGGCAAACCCAGATTCATCCGTCAGACTGCCAGATGGTGAAGCGTGATTCATCACTCCATCACTAACATTTACTTGTCAGAGACCAGCCACCCGGATAGGTGATGAAACTAGTGGGTTTGCACAACAAAATAATTTCTGCACAAACTGTCAGAAACCATCTCAGGGAAGCTCATCTGCGTGCTTGTCTTCTTCACTAGGGTCAGACTGCAGTTCGGCATTGTAACCAACTTCAGTGTGCAAATGCTCACCTTCGATGGTCACTGGCATGCTGGAGAAGTGTGCTCTTTATAGATTAATTCCGGTTTCAACTACTAGGCAGATGGTTGACAGAGTGTATGGCGTCGTGTGGGCGAGCGGTTTGCTGATGTCAATGTTGTGAACAGTGCCCCATGGTGGTGGTGAGGTTATGGTATGGGCAGGCATAAGCTACAGACAACCAACACAATTACATTTTATCGATGGCAATTTGAATTCACAGAGATACGGTGACGAGATCCTGAGGCCCATTGTCATGCAATTCATCCGCCACCATCACGATAATGCACAGCCACGTCGCAAGGATCTGTACACAATTCCATGTCCTGCATACTCAGACATGTCACCCATTGAGCATGTTTAGGATGCTCTGGATCGATGAGTACAACAGCGTGTTCCAGTTCCCGCCAATATCCAGCAATCTTTATTCCCAGTCATGTGAAATCCATAGATTAGGACTTAATTAATTTATTTCAGTTGACTGAAATAAAGTTGACTTTTTAAATTAAAAACAGATGCCTTATTTTGATAAAGCACCAGTCGAAAGTTTGGACACACTCATTCAAGGGTTTTTCTTTATTTTTACATTGTAGAATAATAGTGAAGACATCAAAACTATGAAATGACACCTGGAATCATGTAGTAACCAAAAAAAAGTATTGAACAAATCTAAATGTATTTAAAATACTTCAAATAGCTACCATTTGCCTTGGTGACAGCTTTGCCCACTCTTGGCATTCTCTCCATCTGCTTCACCTGGAATGCTTTTCCAATAGTCTTTAAGGAGTTCCCACATGTGCAGAGCACTTCTTGGCTCCTTTTCCTTAACTCTGCGGTCCAAATCATGCCAAAGTATCTCTATTGGGTTGAAGTTGGGGGATTGTGGGGGCCAGGTCATCTGATGCAGCAATCCATCACTCTCCTTCTTGGTCAAATAGCCCTTGCACATGCTGAAGGTGTGTTGGGTCAATGTCCTGTTGAAAAACAAATGAGAGTCCCACTAAGCGCAAACCAGATAAGATGGCGTATCGCTGCAGAATTCTGTGGTAGCCATGCTGGTTAAGTGTGCCTTGAATTCTAAATAAATCATAGACAGTCTCACCAGGAAAGCACACCCCAAACCTTCACACATCCTCCTCCATGTTTCACGGTGGGAACCACACATATGAGGAGATAATCCTGTCACGAACTCTGTGTCTCACAAAGACACGGCGGTTGCAAAATTAAGGCCTGACTCACAGTCTCCTCTGAACAGTTGTTGTTGAGCTGTCTGTTACTTGAACACTGAAGCATTTATTTGGGCTGCAATTGAGGCTGGTAACTCCAATGAACTTATCCACTGCAGCAGAGGTAACTCTGAGTCTTCCGTTCCTGTGGCGGTCCTCATGAGAGCCCGATTCATCATAGCGCTAGATGTTTTTTGCGACTGCACTTGAAGAAACTTTCAAAGTTCTTGAACATTTCCAAATTGACTGAAGGTTCATGTCTTAAAGTAAAGATGGACTGTCGTTTCTCTGCTTATTTCAGCTTTTCTTGCCATAATATGTACTTTGTTTTTTACAACAAAAAATATTTGACCTTTATTTAAAACTTCTTAGAGCTAGGGTCTATTTTCCTGAATTTCTGCCTGACTGATGTGCCCAAAGAAAACTGCCTGTTACTCAGAAGCCAAGATATGCATATATTGGTAGCATTGGATAGAAAACACTTTGAAGTTTCTAGAAATGTTACAATAATGTCTGAGACTATAACACAATTGATATGGCAGGTGAAATCCCCCCCCATTGAGCTCCCGTTGCAATTCCTATGGCTTCCACTAAATGTCAACAGTCTTTGTTCATTGTTTCAGGCTTGTTTCTTCAAAAATGAGCAAGAAGTTTGAGTTTTTGTACAAAGACTCCAGGTTCAAAATAAGTCGGTTGGCACGTGGTGAAGAGGATGCACGCTTACTCATTTTACTTTCTATTGAACATACTTCTTTCCGTATGAAATATTACAGTTTATTTACATTTTAGGATACCCGAGGATTAAATAGAAACATAGTTTGATTTGTTTGAACAAAGTTTAGCGGTAACTCTTTGGACTCCTTTGTCTGCATGTTGAACGAGTGGATTACTGAAATCGATGGTGCCATCTAAACAGACTTTTTGGGATATGGGATATAAAGAAGGATTTTATCTAACAAAACGACCATTCATGTTGTAGCTGGGACCGTTGGAATTGCAAACAGAGGAAGATTTTCAAAAGTGAGTGATTTATTTAAATCGCTTTGTGATTTTATGAAGCCTGTGCTGGTTGAAAAATATGTTGATGTCGGGCGCTCTCCTCAAACCATCACATGGTATGCTTTCGCTGTAAAGCCTATTGTAAATCGGACAACGCAGTTAGATTAACAAGAATGTAAGCTTTTAAATGATATAAGATACTTGTATGTTCATGAATGTTTAATATTACGATTATTTATTTGACCAGATGTTGTCGACAGGTAGCGGGACGCCTATCCCTATTAACAAGGCAAGTCAGTCAAGGACAAATTCTTATTTACAATGACGGCCTACCCCGGGCCAAACCCAGACGATGTTGGACCAATTGTGCGCCGCCTTATGAGACTCCCAATAACGGTCGGTTGTGATACAGCCTGGAATCGAACCAGGGTCTGTAGTGACACCTCTAGCACTGAGATGCAGTGCCTTAGACCACTGTGCCACTCGGGAGCCCCGGCACTGCATCTCAAAATTTATAGCGCGTTGGATATTATTAATTCTAAATCAGTTTTTTTTTACATGGTTGATACAATGGAGATAATATAAGGCAAGTATTGGAAACAATAGAACACTATGAAAAATCTGGTAAACCAGGCCTGCTATTCATAGCAGACCTTGAAAAGGCTTTTTATATAAATGCCTGAAACATTTCAATTTAAAATAATCTCTTATAAAATGGGTTAAAATCATGTATAGTAACCCTAGGTGTGAAATAGTAAATAATGGCTACATCTCAAAGTTTTAAACGGTCAAGAGTTTATTTAACCAGGTAGGCCAGTTGAGAACAAGTTCTCATTTACAACTGCGACCTGGCCAAGATAAAGCAAAAACAACAAGAGTTAAAAGAGGGATAAACAAAAGTAGTCAATAACACAATAGAAAATATGTATACAGTGTGTGCAAATGAAAGATGTAAGGCAATAAATAGGCCATATAGTGGCGAAGTAATTACAATTTAGCAATTAACACAAGAGTGATAGATGTGCAAGTAGAGATACTGGTGTGCAAAAGAGCAGAAAAAACACATATGGGGATGAGGTAGGTAGCTGGTTGGATAGGCTATTTACAGATGGGCTGTGTACAGCTGCAGCGATCGGTAAGCTGCTCGTGACAGCAAACGCTTAAAGTTAGTGGGGGAGATGTGTCTCCAACTTCAGTGATTTTTGCAATTCGTTCCAGTCATTGGCAGCAGAGAACTGGAAGAAAAGGCGGCCAAAGAAGGTGTTGGCTTTGGGGATGACCAGTGAAATATACCTGCTGGGGTTGGTGTTGCTATGGTGACCAGTGAGCTGAAATAAGGTGGGGCTTTACCTAGCAAAGACTTATAGATAACCTGGAGCCAGTGGGTTTGGCGACAAATATGTAGCGAGGACCAGCCATCGAGAGCATACAGGTCGCAATGGTGGGTAGTATCAGGGGCTTTGGTGACAGAACGGATGGCACTGTGATAGACTGCATCCAATTTGTTGAGTAAAGTGCTGGAGGCTATTTTGTAAATGACATCGAAGTCGAGGATCGGCAGGATAGTCAGTTTTACGAGGGTATGTTTGGCAGCTTGAGTGAAGGAGGCTTTGTTGCGAAATAGGAAGCCGATTCTAGATTACATTTTGGATTGGAGATGCTTAATATGAGTCTGGAAGAAGAGTTCACAGTCTAGGTATTTATAGTTGACCACATATTCTAAGTCAGAACCGTCCAGAGTAGTGATGCTAGGTGGGCGGGCAGTTAGAGATCGGTTGAAGAGCATGCATTTAGTTTTACTAGCATTTAAGAGCAGTTAGAAGCCACGGAAGGAGTGTTATGGCATTGAAGCTCGTTTGGAGGTTTGGCATATCTATTTATTATGGCCATCGATATGTTAGCTATTAAAATCAGATCCAACAATAATATGAAGGGATTAGAAATACAGGGCTTAAAAACAATTGTGTCATTATATGCTGATTCATGGTTTCTTTTAAATCCACAAATTGTATGCCTCAGAGGATCTAGATAATTTTACTAACCTCACCCTGATTAACTCTATAGTCATGTCTCAGTTTACCTATTTGCTTATGGTCTTGCCTACACCTAGCAAACAGTTTAAAGTATATGAGGAAAAACATTCAAATTTGATTTGGAATAGCAAGCCTGACAAAATTAAAACACACCTATTTATAAAATTAATATGAATTTGGAGGGAAGAAATTATTAAACGTTAAAGCATTAGACCTCTCACTAAAGGCTTCTGTCATACAAAAGTTATACTTAAATCCAAAATGGTTCTCTAGCAAATTAGTAAGAATGTCTCACCCTTTGTTCAAGAAACACCTTTTTCCCCTTTTTTCTGATTATAACCTCTCACCTTCAGTAATTTGAAAAGGAAATCTCCCGAATATTGCTATTTTTAAAACAAGCCATAGAAAGTTGGTTGCAATTTCAATTTAAATCGTCCAGAAAAAAATTAAAAATAATAAGGTATAAGTGGTGGAGTTGTCATACATGCAGCGAACTAAAACATATGAAAAGGTCTGATCTACCCATAATTACAAACAACTAATTGCGGCATTACCGCAAACATGTAAGGGGAAAGTGGAAGTGGGGAAAAGTCTGGCGGCCCTGCATTAAAAACCATAATTGATTCAAGAAAATTGTGATAAATAAAAAAAGTATACCAGTTTAATTTACTGTAAGGACCAAAAACTTGACAGCCATGCCATGCCATATAGATAACTAAATAGTTGGGAAGAGATTGACTCACCGATTCCATGACACATGGTTTATGGTAATACGACGCCAGATTCAAAACACAATTTAAATTATATACAATTCTTGCAACTAACACAATGTTATTTATATGGAAGATACAACATTCCCAGCTCTGCAGATTCTGCTGCGAAGAGACAGAATCATTAGATCATTTGTTTTGGTACTGTCCATATGTAGCCTGTTTTTGGTCACAGGTCCAGGAATGACTGAAGCATTGCAATATTTACCTGGAGCTAACCTTGCAGATAGCACTACTGGGCGATCTGAAAAGTCATAGTCAATCGATCAATAATATAATAATACTTTTAGTAAAAACGTTTATTTTCAATCTGTAGAAACAATGAGAATAGAAAGGTTCAGAACTTTTGTGAAACATCACAGCACAGTTGAAAAACTGTGGCAAATAGAAATCCAATATGGATGGTGTTAAGAGATATTTGGGAGGGGTTGAATGGAGCTGAAGGTTGGGACTAATAACAACAAGATAACTAATGTAAAACATACTGTGCCCGTTAAACATTTATAGGTTAAGAACCTTTCTGAAAGAGTACAGTTTTCAAGATATGAAGTTATGCAGACAATTACATTGATGGAAGCAACAATCTGCAATATTAAAGCTGATCTACACCCTAAATAAATATTACAAATAAAAAAGCAAAAGGGTGGCTACTTCAAAGAACCTAACATTATCTGATTTGTTTAACCATTTTTTGGTTAATACATGATTCCATGTGTTATTTCATAGTTGATGTCTTCACTATTATTCTACAACGTAGAAAATAGTAAAATTAAAGGAAAACCCTTGAATGAGTCGGTGTCCAAACCTTTGACTGGTATTGTAAGTATTCAGACCCTTTGCTATGAGACTCGAAATTGAGTTCAGGTGCATGCTGTTTTCATTGATCATCTTTGATGTTATGGGATGGCACGCACGCACACATGTCTATATAAGTTTGCAGAGTTGATAGTGTATGTCAGAGCAAAAACCAAGCCATGAGGTCAAAGAAATTGTCCGTAGAGCTCCTAGACAGGATTGTGTCGAGGCACAGATCTGGGGAAGGGTACCAAAAAATGTCAGCAGTATTGAAGATCCCCAAGAATCACTGTAATAGCATAGTATAACATTACTCTAAGACAAGATCACCACCTTAATTTATGTTTAGGAATATGGTTAGCAGTGTGGTTAAGGTTGGGGTTAAAATCACATTTTAAGAAGACAAATTATAGAAATAGGTCTGCTTTACAACTTTGTGGTTGTGGTAACTAGTGACGATTTAGAATTAGCTTGACTTGAGTTTACTGCCCTGATGACAGACGGCTTCATCAACAGTTGTGTTATGTGAAAAGTTGTATTAAAAAAACAAATAACGTTTTTATAAACAAGTAGGTTAATTACCCAGCCAAGCAAATACAAGTAGTTGTAGTAATTTTGGTTGTGAAAGGCATCATAAAAAAGCTTTGCCCTTCAAAACAATGCAATTTACCACTTGATTAAATAAAATAACAATAATGAAGGCTATATACTGTACTGGTACTGAGTCAATGTGCGGGGTACAGTTTAGTCGTACATGTAGGTAGGGGTAAAGATAATAGATAATAAAAAGCAAGTAGCAGCAGTATAAAAACAAAATGGGAGTGGAGGGGGTCAATGTAAATAGTCCGGGTGTCCATTTGATTAATTGTTCAGCAGTCTTATAGCTTGGGGGTAAAAGCTATTAAGGAGCCTTTTGGTCCTAGACTTGGCGCTCAGGTACCGCTTGTCGTGCGGTAGCAGAGAGAACAGTCTATGACTTGGGTGACGAGAGTCTGACAATTTTTTGTGCTCTCTTCCACCGCCTAGTATATAGGGCCTGGTTGGCAGGAAGCTTTGACCCAGTGATGTACTGGGCCATATGCACTACCCTCTGTAGCGCCTTGCGGTCAGATGCCGAGCAGTTGCCATACCAGGAGGTGAAGCAACCAGTCAGGATACTCTTGATGGTGCAGATGTGTAACTTTTTGAGGATCTGGGGACCCTTGGCAAATATTTTCAGTCTCCTGAAGGGGAAAATGTATTGTGCCCTCTTCATAACTGGCTTTGTGTGTTTGGATCATGATAGATCGCTGGTGATGTGGACACCAAGGAAAATGTTCGGCCTCACTTTTTCTGTAGTCCACAATCAACTCCTTTGTCTCGTTCACATTAAGGGCCTACCGACCACTGCTGTGTCGTCAGCAAACTTAATGATGGTGTTGGAGTCGTGTTTGGCCACGCAGTCATGGGTGAACAGGGTGTACAGTAGGGGATTAAGCACACACCCCTGAGGGGCCCCAGTGTTGAGGATCAGTGTGGCAGATGTGTTGATGCCTACCCTTACCCATGTAAATGTGATATCAGCTTTTTATTTAATACATTTGCCAACATCTCTAATCACCTGTTTTTGCTTTGCCATTAAACAATTTAATCAATTTTACAATAAAGCTGTAACATAACAAAATGTGGAAAAAGTCTGAATACTTTCCGAATGCGCTGTTGGTTTGAATTTGTTTTCCCTAAAATAAAAGGTTAAACAAAAATAAAACAACGGCAGTCAAGCACCCAAGCTAACTGGCTAACATTGATTAGCTTGCTAGCTACTTTAAATACAAAAATGAGAGAACAGATCACACTGACCATTTTACTCACCTTTCCAGAGCTGGTTAGACTATTTTCATGTTATCAAGAGGGTTAGTGATAGTCAATTACTGGCAACATTTCAATTCATCAATTATTCTGCTCTCTGCCACTCTCACACCAGAGAGCTCTGTACTCGAAATAGATGACCAGAGTGAAGTTACAAATGCCCTGTAGACACTTGTATGGTGCTGTATGTGACATCTCCTCAAAACCAGGTTCAAATTAGCTGTGTGTAAAAAGACAAAACACAAAGATCACAGTTCGCTTCCCACCCTCCCTTTACCTGCACATTTCACTCCCTGAGCGATGAGGCCCCACATGAAGTTGGCACAATATTCACACCAGTGGGGTCCCCGGAAGGTGTGCACCTGCAGGGGAGAGGAAGAAAGGCTGGAAAACTTGGTCACTTTCTTACTGGATGGAAGGATAGATGGACATACTTGGCCTTCCCCTGGCTCTCCACAGCCTGCGCACACTGAAGGAGCCAATTGGTAATTATCCTTGTGAGAGAGACTGGCAAGTCTTAAATGGTGGTTGGAGTGTGGCAGGAGTGTTCGTGAGTACCATGGTTGACAATGCCAGGATTATCATTGAAATCTAAAACGGGACCACATCACAAACAAATGCCTAGTTCTGCCAGGTAATGGCGAGACCAATCAGAAATGTTCAACATTTATCTCCAGTGAAAAGCACAGTGGACTCATAAGATTTTACTCATGATTACCCAAAAATATAAATAATAAAATCACACCTGGTTTTAGATTGTTATTTTGGGAATGGGAACGTGGAGGATAGGCCTCTTGTGCAAATGACAAGATAAACAACAAATGAGAAAACCTAATGGACTGGTGTTAATGCAGTCTTGTTTTTTTAAATCTCACAAAACAAAATGAATTATTGTGAAAATGCTATACCTTTTAAATTATACATATTCTTTATGTTTCCTCGCCTGAGTAGCCTTGTTTCACTGCCAAACAAAATTAAACCATCTAGTGTTCAGTGAAATAACAATGTCAAATACAGGTAGCCTTGTCAAATAATTAACATCCAATCACATTAACTGTTAGTCTCTTGCGGGAATTCCACTAACGGTCCGTATGTAGCCAAATGTAGCTGCTGCTCATGTTGGTATCTGTACTGATGGCGCAAAAGCCATGACTGGGAGACATAGTGGAGTGAAAGCGCGTGTAAGCAATTGCTCCCGCAATTGCTCCCGACGCCACTTGGGTACATTGCAGCATCCACCGAGAGGCTCTTGCTGCCAAGGGAATGCCTTACAATTTGAAAGACGTTTTGGACACAATAGTGAAAATAGTTAACTTTGTCAAAGCAAGGCCCCCGAACTCTCGTGTATTTTCTGCACTATGCAATGATATGGGCAGCGACCATGTAGAGCTTTTACAACATACAGAAGTGTGCTCGTTATCAAGGTGCAAAGTATTGACACGCTTTTTTTTTAAATTGAGAGACGAGCTTAAAGTTTTTACTGATCATGAATTTTCACTTGTCTGACCACTTGCATGATAAGGAGTTTCTCACTACAGGCCTATCTGGGTGATGTTTTTTCTAACCCTGAATGATCTGAATCTAGGATTACAGGAACTCTTCACAACTATATTCAATGTGCGGGACAAAATTGAGGCTATGATTAAGAAGTTGGAGCTCTTTTTGTCTGTATTAACAAGGACAACACACAGTTCTTTCCATCATTGAATGATTTTTTTGTGTGCAAATGAACTCAAGCTTACGGACAATGTCAAATGTGACATAGCGAAGCACTTGAGTGAGTTGAGTGCGCAATTACTTTCCCGAAACAGATGACACAAAGAACTGGATTTGTTATCCTTTTCATGCCCTGCCTCCAGTCCACTTACCGATATCTGAACAAGAGAGACTCATCGAAATTGCAACAAGTGGTTCCGTGAAAATTGAATTTAAATCAGAAGCCACTGCCAGATTTCTGGATTGGGCTGCGCTCAGAGTATCCTGCCT
Organism: Oncorhynchus nerka; assembly: GCF_034236695.1. Taxonomy (NCBI): domain Eukaryota; kingdom Metazoa; phylum Chordata; class Actinopteri; order Salmoniformes; family Salmonidae; genus Oncorhynchus; species Oncorhynchus nerka. The sequence goes on along the minus strand of NC_088401.1, from coordinate 41,405,534 downwards.
TGGCAAATTGAGCTGTTAAAACACTGATGCCCTTTGCAACCACGTACCTGTGTGAGAGTGGGTTCTCGGCCCTCACTAGCATGAAAACTAAATACAGGCAAAGATTGTGTGGGGGAAAAGATTTAAGACAGAATCTTCAATACAACCCAACATTGCAGAGTTATCCGCATGATTCCAAGCACACTCTTCTCACCAGTGGTGAGTTATTCACAATGTTCAATTAACTTGTATTTGTTATGTAAGATAGCTAAATAAAGAGCAAAACTATTGATTATTATGTGCGCCCTGGTCCTCTAAACGCTCTGTCACTTCCCACGAGCCAGTTTGTGACAAAAACGCACTCATTATGTTTAATAAATGTATCGTATAGTGTGTGTGGCAGGCAACAAACAACATTTGAGAGTGCTCGAGGTTTAATGTTTGAAGGGGTACGGGACTATAAAAGTTTGGGAACCACTGCTCTAGTGAAATTATATCTGGCTGATGGCTGAGATTATTTTAGGAGAAGATGGTTGTTGCGTTTGACTGGTAAGAGACGTGATTAGCAAGATGAGGCTGAATTCTGTGAGGGTTCCCAAGCGTCTGCCTAGGCAGAATGGAAATAAGGGCTGTGTTGTGTTCTGTCAGGTAGCTTTGCTACCTCGCCCTCTCCACATTTATATGAGCTACCCACGACAGGTCCGGTAGCAAGTCAGACTGAGGACAGTTGCTGAGGACTAATACAAACCCTCCTCCTTCACGACTATTCAAAATCCTGCTCACTGGTCGGAAGGCCGATCAGATATATTCTTTTATTAAGTTCCTGGCAATTCTCCACCTCTGTCATTCCAAAAACGTAGAATATGCCAATCAAACAAACCTCAAATGTGATACAACCACCGTAAAGGCAGTGAAAAAGGAAGAACGGAAGAGGAAAAGTAAGAAGCGCTGAACAGGTAGGTTCAGGTCTTACCTTGAAATTGTGGACTTTCTCATACTTGGTCGTGTGGACATTGTCCTTCAGGGTGGCTCGACGTACCAGCGAGGTGAGCTGTGAATAGGCAAACAGTTTGAGAGGTTTCCAGAAGGTGGCAGGGGACTTTGACCCCATCCTCAAACCCATGCTGTGGCCAGAAGGTCATTCTGCGCCCCCCTTCTTAGCCTTGTGTACCAAGAGACTTCTTCCCCTCCCTGACTATGTACAACATGGTGGGTGGATACTAAAAGAGAAATTCCCCCCGTTTTCTCAGAGAACAGCTGAAGTGATGCCTACTTGGAGGACTGACAGAACTGGAGCGCAAGCTCAGAGAAGTCAACTCGGAGCAGCTCAGAGCTAGCCTGTACTCAGCACCACTGCTGGCATCATTAAAATCAATGCAGCAGGTATACCAAAACAAGCCAACGCACTCATTATCACAACAGCAGCAGGTAGAATCCACTAAGAATGCAAAGATCTGAAAGGAAAAAAATTAAAGTAGTTGGAGTATTCCTTTAAATAACAGTGCCACATAGTTTTGTCCTTAACCCTGTGCTGGTCAGGGTATGTTTGAAACGAGATTATTCCTAAAAAAATCCAGCTTGACTGTGTGCATCTATGCAGATGAGGTGTGGCGGAGTTAAACCGCTCCTCCCTATGTCGCACTGATACTGTCACTGGTGCTCAGACAAAACCCAGAGTGAATACAGGCCATGGGGGGGAAAGCAAGAGTGAGCGCGGGTGGAGCATTGTGTCACTGTGGAATTTGTCTCACATTAAGAATAGTCCAATCAGAGAAAAGAACAGGCTAGGCTTTATCAACAGTGCTATAGTATATTCCTATTACCCCACAGGTAGAGTGAGTGAGATATGAGAGGACTGAATGCTCAACCCTCAATCCTACAATACAGCTCAATGTTGCTTGACGCTGCCACTGTCGTTCCAGGGTTGAGACTGAGCATTAACAATCTGAATGCTCCAAAAACACATCTACCACATACAGAAAAAAATCATTACAAATCCCAAAATGTTAGGATATGGTGCAATCTACTAAGTCCTACATGGTTGTAACTTTCAGAGTGAAAAACAACAATATCGGATCTGCATGTATTCAAAAGAGCTATTTACCAAAAAATACGTGATGTTACACAATAGAGCTTCCTTTCTATTAGTTAAAGAACACCATGCTTTCCCTGAATATAATTTTAAACAAATGTGTTAGTGTTAGTGTTCTCCACGTAATTGCTCAATAATGGCTGATCCCCTGGCTGTGAACGAACCCATTCTGTGTGAGGTGTAAAATGGAAAAACATTTACATTTCACACCTGTACAGGTTACCCATTTGTAAATAAGTGAAACAGGACTATATAAGCACCCCCTAATTATTATATTATTATTACAGTTGATCTAGGGCTATAATGCAAAGTGGTGCTGTTTAAAATGCCTCAATGACTGAGCAGCCATCCACTCAAAATGGCACTCAAATCAGACAGTGCTGCTCCACTCCAGTCCAATGTGGCAGAACAGCATTAGTCTCGATGGGAATATAAGGTCATCATGCTGAAATTGAGTGCTAGACTGGATTGTTGCATCCACTACAATGTGGAAAACTCCGTTCCCACATATAATAGTTGGATTTAGAAGGTGGGTTGCTATGAATACACAATGATCCAATATAAATGATATACAGTGCATTCAGAAAGTATTCAGACCTCTTGACTTTTTGTTGCGTTAGAGCCTTATAAAATGTATCAAATTGTTTCCCCCCCCATCAATCTACCCACAATACAACATGACAAAGAAAAAAAAACAGGTTTTTAAAAATGTTTTCAAAATAAAAATATAATAATCACATTTACATAAGTATTCAGACCATTTACTTTATTGAAGCACCTTTGGCAGTGATTACAGCCTCGTGTCTTCTTGGGTGTGACGCTACAAGCTTGGCACACCTGTATTTGGAGAGTCTCCTATTCTCTGCAGATCCTCTCAAGCTCTGTCAGGCTGGATGAGGCGCATCGCTGCACAAGTATTTTCAGGTCTCTCCAGAGATCTTCGATCGGGTTCAAGTCCGGGCTCTGGCTGGGCCACTCAAAGACATTGATACTTGTCCCGAAGCCACTCATGCGTTGTCATGGCTGGGTGCTTAGCGTCGTTGTCCTGTTGGAAGGTGAACCTCCGCCCTAGACTGAGGTCCAGAGCAGGTTTTCATCAAGGATCTCTGTACTTTTCTCCGTTCATCTTTCCCTCAATCCTGACTAGTCTCCCAGTGTCTGCCACTGAAGAACATCCCCACAGCATGTTGCTGCCACCACCATGCTTCACCGTAGGGATGGTGCCAGGTTTCCTCCAGACGTGACACTTGGCATTAAGGCCAAAGAGTTCAATCTGGGTTTCATCAGACCAGAGAATCTTGTTTTTATCTGAATAAAATAAAAAAGCATATTTCCCCCTTTCTGGAGTGAGAGTGGCTATACTGAGCGTAAAAGTGATCATTTGAGTTATTTGGCAACTTTAGTTGTGAATGATACAAACCTTTGAATGACTTATAATACAAAAGTGTGTAGACACCTGCTCGTCAAACATCTCATTCCAAAATCATGGATTTGGTCCCCTCTGTTGCTATAACAGCCTCCACTCTTCTGGGAAGGCTTTCCACTAGATGTTGGAACATTGCTGTGGGGACTTGCTTCCATTCACCACAAGAGCATTAGTGAGGTCGGGCACTGATTTAGGGCGATTTGGCCTGGCTCGCAGTCAGTGTTCCAATTTATTCCAAAGGTGTTCAACGGGGTTGAGGTCAGGGCTCTGTGCAGGCCAGTCAAGTTATTCCACACCGATCTCAACAAACCATTTCTGTATGGACCTCGCTATGTGCACGGGGGCATTGTCATGTTGAAACAGGAAAGGGCCTTCCCCAAACTGTTGCAAGCACAGGATTTAATATATGTACACCTAATTGCAGCCAAAACATCCTTTTATCCTACAGCTATTGTAAGCAGAAATCATGAGCCTATAAACCAGAGTTACACTGTTAGCACTGAGGTGGTGTGCAATCGTAGGAAGACCACTTTATGCAGCTGCACTATCAGCTCCAATGTAAATAACATAAGAAAGTCTACCTCTGATAATCTTCCCAGTAAAGCATTAAAAACAATCAAGCAACCAAGTGCTAAAAACAATTGCCCATAATTAACATACGTAGCCTAAGAAACAAGGTCCATGAAGAATGTGAGATGACTCACATTCTGATCTCTGAAACTCACTTAGATAATACCTTTGACGATAGTGGTAGCAATATATGGTTATAACATCTACCGAAAAGACAGAAATGCCAACGAAGGTGGTGTTGCGGTCTACATTCAGAACCACATTCCTGTAAAGCTTAGACGATCTAATGTTAAAATACTGCTGAAGTAATATGGCTACAGGTTCATCTTCCTCACCTAAAGTCCATTCTTGTGGGAAGCTGCTATAGACCACCAACTGCTAACAGTCAGTATCTGGATAGTGAAAGGCTTGATAATTTATGTGATAAACAGAAGTATATTTTCTGGGTGATTTAAATATTGACTGGCTATCAAAGCTGCCCACTAAGGAAAAAAAATGTCAAACTGTAACCAGTGCCTGCAACCTGCATCAGGTTGTCAGTCAACCTACCAAGGTAGTTACAAACAGCACAGGAATTCAATCATCAACATGTATTGATCACATTTTTAAAAACGCTGCAGATATTTGCTTTAAAGCAGTATCCAAATCCAAAGCACGTAATGATCACAATATAAATAGCCATATCTAGGAAAAACAAAGTTCCTTAGGCTGGGCCTGATATAGTATAAGAGGTCATACAATAAGTTTTGAAGTGATTCAAATATTTTCTGGTATGTGGTGTGTAGTGAGGAGCAACCAGACGCTGCACATGACGCATTTATGAAACAACTTATTCCAGTTACTAATAAAGCACGCACCCATTAAGAAAATGACAGTAAAAACTTAAATCCCCTTGGATTGATGAGGAATTTAAAAATTGTATGGTTGAGAGGGATGAGGCTAAAGGTATGGCAATTAAGTTCTGGCAGCCCAACTGATTGGCAAACGTACTGCAAATTAAGGAATCATGTGACTAAACTAAATCAAAATAAACTACACTATGAAACAAATAAATTATATAAAGAATGATAGTAAAAACCTACAACAACTGAAATTACCTTGAATTAAATGTTGGGGGGAAAAAAGCCAACTCAGCTCCATCATTTATTGAATCAGATGGCTCATTCATCACAAAGCCCACTGATATTGCAAACTACTTTAATTACTTATGAGCAAACTTACATGCCAGCAACAAACGCTGACACCACACATCCAAGTATATCGGACCAAATTATGAAAAGACAAGAACTGTACTTTTGAATTATGTAAAGTCAGTGTGGAGGAGGTGAATTCTTTTTTTTTTGTCCATCAACAATGACAAGCCACCAGAGTCTGACAATCATGATGGAAAATTACTGAGTATAATAGCAGACTATACTGCCACATCTTCAATTTAAGCCTACTAGAGAGCGTGTGCCCTCAGGCCTGGAGGGAGGATAAAGTCATTCCGCTACCCAAGAATAGTAAAGCCCCCTTTACTGGCTCAGATAGCCGACCAAATTAGCCTGTTACCAACCCTTAGTAAACTTTTGGAAAAAATTGTGTTTGACCAGATTCAATGCTATTTCACAGTAGACAGATTGGCAACAGCATTTCAGCATGCTTATAGGGAAGGACATTCAATAAGCACAGCACTTACACAAATGACTGATGAATGGCTGAGAGAAATTGATTACAAAATTATTGTGGGGGCCATCTTCTTAGACTTCAGTGCAGCTTTTGACAGTAATGATCATAGTCTGCTGCTGGAAAAACGTATGTGTTGTGGCTTTACACCCCCCTGCTAGAATGTGGATAAAGAGTTACTTGTCTAACAAAACACAGAGGGTGTTCTTGAATGGAAGCCTATCAAATATAATCAAGTCAGAATCAGGACCCTTGCTTTTTTACATTTTTACTAATGACATGCCACTGACTTTGAGTAAAGCCAGAGTTTCTATGTATGCGGATGACTAAACACGTCAGCTACAACAACTGAAATGACTGCAACACTCAGAGCTGCAGTTAGCTTCAGAGTGGGACGCAAAGGAAAAAGTTTGCTCTAAGTATTTCTAAAAATAAAAGTATTGTATTTGGGACAAATCATTCACTAAACTCGAAACTTAAACTTGTAATAAATCATGTGGAAATTGAGATGACTAAACTGCTTGGAGTAGCACTAGATTGTAAACTGTCATGGTCAAAACATATTGATGCAGAAGTAGCTAAGATGGGGAGAAGGCTGTCTATAATAAAGTGATGCTCTGCCTTCTTAACAACACTATCAACAAGGCAGGTCCTACAGGCTCTAGTTTTGTGGCACCTGGACTACTGCTTTGGCAGCAGCTAATGGGGATCCATAATACAAAATCGTCTAGAAGGTCATTGTACACTAACGTTAAGATTTCCCTTAACTGGAACATTATTCCTCCTCCACCAAACTGTACAGTTGGCATTAAGCATTGGGGCAAGTAGCGTTCTCCTGTCATCAGATGGCGAAGAGTGTTTCATCACTCCAGATAATGCATTTTCACTGCTCCAGAGTCCAATGGCGGCGAGCTTTACACCACTCCAGCCGACACTTGGCATTGCGCATGGCGATCTTAGGCTTGTGTGCAGATGCTCTGCCATGGAAACCCATTTCATGAAGCACTCAACGAACAGTTATTGTGCTGACGTTGCTTCCAGTGGCAGTTTGGAACTGCGTAGTGAGTGTTGCAACCGAAGACAGACAATTTTTACGCGCTACACGCTTCGGCGGTTCCATTCTCTGAGCTTGTGTGGCCTACCACTTCGTGGCTAAGCCGTTGATACTTCTAGACATTTCCACTTCAAAATAAGAGCACTTAGTTGACTAGGGCAGCTCTTGCATGGCAGAAATTTGACAAACTGACTTGTTGAAAAGGTGGCATCCTACAACGGTGCCACGTTGGAAAGTCCCCGAGCTCTTCAGTAAGGCCATTCTACTGCCAATGTTCCATCTATGGAGATTGCATAGCTGTTCAACTGATTAAAAAAAAAATGTACTTCCGCTGTACAGCTCGATTTTATACACCGGTCAGCAACAGGTGTGGCGGAAATAGCCGAACCTACTAATTTGAAGGGGTGTCCACATACTTTTGCATATATAGTTTATGAACACCAGGGGAATTTACACAAACTAAGAATTATCAATACACAGCAGTAGATACACTAGAGTGAGTCCAGTATATAAATAAATGTGTGTTGTGTTTAACCTCTCTGCGCACGGAACCCGCTAGCGGGCTGAAATTCCACAACATACGGTGATCGCTACATAAATAGTCATATTAAACATTCATGAAAATACAAGTGTCTCACATGTATCGAAAGCATAGAATCTTGCTAATCCAGTGCGTTGTCAGATTTAAAAAAGGATTTACTGCGAAAGAATACGATGCGATTATCTGAGCATAGAGCCCCATAAAAAAACTATTTTAACCAGCACAGGCGTAACATAATCACAAACTGCATTAAAATAAATTGTTTAAATTTGACGATCTTCGTCTGTTTGCAATTCCAATGCTCATTGTTACACAATGAATGATCTTTTGTTTGATAAAATCTGTTTTTATAGCCTAACACGAAACACTTTGTGAACAGCTTGTGTCGTGAATTCCATCTCATTCCATTTGACGACGACACATTCCAGGTAAATAACCCACACAGAACGTGACTTTCCTAGTCATGTTTAGTTTCACTGCAATCAACTGGTTTGTTTGTAACACAATCAAACCTGATGGGTCATTTCGCGGGACGTATTGACTGAAAGAAACCGATTTGAAGACAACAAGTCATGACATCATTGTGCACCAATGATTTGACCGCTGTTTCGTTGATTGACTGTCTTTTAACCCAATGACCACTGATAGTCTTGAAATCTAGCTGGGTAGATTGCCAATGAGCTGAGGTAAACGGCAGTAGGTCATGTTTATGTGTTGCAAGACCAACCCATGTAGTAAGCTCCAGCGTAAAGTGAGTCATTCGCTATTGAAGTTTCATACCGGAAGGAGAAACACATATTACGCACTGCATTGTTTGGTAAACGCGCAGATTCAGCTGTTTACATATCAATCATTATGGCGACCAAGTCAGGGAAAGCTAAATCTAAGTCTAAATATACAGATGTACACACAATTTTAGAATAAATTGATTGGGAAAGTGAGACAGAGATTTTTGTAGGACAATTCATTTAGCGATTGTGGAGGAATATTTTTTGAACGGGAGAGGACATCGTTTTGGACTGGTAAGTTCTTATCATGCCAATGCCCTTGTTTGAAATTAATATTATAACATTTTATTTGTGATTTTTTTTACATTTTAGAAGCAATATATAAACATGTAATGTCATGAAATGTGAGATGCGTGTGTCTGCCGCCCCACCCCACCCCCAAATAAAATAGACTATTTGAGGCTGTTGAGGGGAGGGCAGGCCCACAACAATGGCCAAAGTGAAATTTCAACTGACCTGAGCCCTAGGACCATGCCCCAGGACTACCTGACATGATGACTCCTTGCTGTCCCCAGTCCACCTGACTGTGCTGCTGCTCCAGTTTCAACTGTTCTGCCTTATTATTATTCAACCATGCTGGTCATTTATGAACATTTGAACATCTTGGCCATGTTCTGTTATAATCTCCACCCGGCACAGCCAGAAGAGGACTGGCCACCCCACATAGCCTGGTTCCTCTCTAGGTTTCTTCCTAGGTTTTGGCCTTTCTAGGGAGTTTTTCCTAGCCACCGTGCTTCTACACCCACATTGCTTGCTGTTTGGGGTTTTAGGCTGGGTTTCTGTACAGCACTTTGAGATATCAGCTGATGTACGAAGGGCTATATAAATAAATTTGATTTTATTTTATTTGAAATGGAGACAGTAGATACAGCGGGTCTGTTGTAATATAATAAAGACAGTAGATCTAGCTGAAATATCATAATATAAAAAGGAGACAGTAGATCTTGCAGGTCATAATAATATATTCAACCATATGTTCCCTGTACTCTATATATACAGTGGGGCAAAAAGTATTTAGTCAGCCACCAATTGTGCAACTTCTCCCACTTAAAAACATGAGGCCTGTAATTTTCATCATAGGTACACTTCAACTATGACAGACAAAATGAGTAGGATTTCTAATGAATTTATTTGCAAATTATGGTGGAAAATAAGTATTAATAAGTATAGATGATGATATATATATTTTTTAAAACATATGTTTTTTTTCATTGTATTATCTAAACGAGATCTATTGTGTTATATTCTCCTACATTCAATTCACATTTACAAATTTCAGAGTGTTTTCTTTCAAATGGTACCAAGAATATGCATATCCTTGGTTCTGTGCCTGAGCTACAGGCTGTTAGATTTGGTTATGTCTTCAGGAGGAAATTGAAAAAAGTAGGGGGGTAGCTGTAAGAGGTTAAATTAAACAGTGTAACTAAAATACAATGTACATTAGTAGAAATATTAGAACAAGCTATGTTTGGGGATACAGTATTTAAAGTGTGAAACGGGAAGTGACTAGTGGTTCAATATCTCTAGTAATATTGGAACAGTGGTGGAAAGTACTTAAGTAAAAAATACTGTAAAGTCCTACTTCAGTCGTTTTTAGGGCATTTGTACTTCATGTTTATATTTGAGAACTTTTACTCTACTACATTCCTAAAGAAAATATGGACTTTTTACTCCCATATGTTTTCCGACTCCAAAAAGTACTTCCATTGACACCGGGTGCTGTAGTCCTAGAGGGGAGGCAGCATGGCGCTGGTGACGCATTTGGCTGTCCGCACCTACCCTTTGGAGAGCCATGCGGTTGAGGGCGGAGCAGTTGCTGGACAAGGCGGTGATGCCGCCTGACAGAATGCTCTCAATGCTGAGCCTCTAGAAGTTTGTGAGGGTCATGCAGAGTTTCTTCAGCATACCTGAGGTTTTAGAGGCATTGTTGGGGGCATGCTCCCTCTTTAGTCTTCTGTATTCCACAATAAGCTCCTTTGTTTTGTTGAGGGAGAGGTTATTTTCATAGCACCATTCCACCAGGGCTCTAACCTCCTCCCTGCAGGCTGTCTCGTCATTGTTGGTAATCAGGCCTACAAACTGTTGTCTCATCAGCCAATTTCATGATCGAGTTGCCACACAGTCATGGGTGAACAGGGAGTACAGCAGGGGGCTGAGCACACACCTCTGGGGCAGAGGAACTTGTATTTATTATAAATTCCCATTAGCTGCTGCACTCTTCCTGGGGTCAAGCAAAATCAAGGCAGTTATACCATTTAAAAAACAATACAATACATTCCACAACACATTAAGTGTGTGCCCTCAGGCCCCTTCTCTACATAATTACAACACAAAAGCCATGTACGGGTGTGTATAGCGAGTATGTCATCTTGTGTTTGTATGCATGCGTCTGTGCCTATGCGTGTGTTGCTTCACAGTCCCTGCTGTTCCATAAGGTGTATTTCTATCATTTTAAAAAAATCTAATTTTACTAGTTTGCATGAGTTACTTGCTGTAGAATAGAGTTCCATGTAGTCATGGCTCTATGTAGTACTGTCTACCTCCCATAGTCTGTTCTGGACTGTGAAGCCAAGTACCCACCTTCCTTACCTGGATTCTGTTGGATAGGCTTCCATTAAATGTTAAAATGTTCAACACAAAAAGCTTATTTCTCTTAAATCTTGTGCACAGATTTGTTTACGTCTTCGTTAGTGAGCATTTTTCTTTTGCCAAGATACACCCGTCAGGTGGATGGGTTAGCATATCAAGAAGCTGATTAAACAGCATGATCATTACCTAACCATTTTCATGTAGACTTGATAGTGTTTTGGATGACCCTGCTGCGCTTCAGCTTCAGTTCAGACTGATGGTCTGACATTCTCCTGTAGAATTCTTGATATATAATCATGAATTCTGCTCTGTTCTATTAAGGCAAGTTGTCCAAATCCTGAGGCAGCAAAGCAACCCCAAACCATCACCATTCTTGACCGTTGATAAGGTTCTCACTGTTCTTACTGTTTGCTAATTTATTATAAAAAAATTTAAAAAACAGACTTATTTATTACATTTACATAAATATTCAGTCCCATTACTTGTTTCTCATGGCCTGAGAGTCTTTTAGGTGCCTTTTGGCAAACTCCAAGCGGCTGTCCGTCTGGCCACTCTACCATAAAGGCCTCATTGGTGGAGTGCTGCAGATATTGGTTGTCCTTCTAGAAGGTTCTCCCACCTCCACAGAAGAACTCTGGAGCTCTGTCGGAGTGACCATCGGGTTCTTGGTCACCTGACCATGGCCCTTCTCCCCAATTGCTCAGTTTGGCCAGGCAGCCAGGTCTAGGAAGAGTCTTTTGGTGGTTCTAAACTTCCATTTAAGAATGAGGCCACTGTGTTCTTGGGGACCTTCAAATTATGCAGAATATTTTTTGTACACTTCCCCAGATCTGTGCCTCGACACAATCCTTTCTCGGCGCTCTAAGGACAATTCATTTGACCTCATGGCTTGATTTTTTTCTCTGACATGCACGGTCAACTGTGCGAACTTATATAGACAGCTGTGTGTCTTTCCAAATCATGTCCAATCAATTGAATTTACCACAGGTGTACTCCAATCAAGTTGTAGAAACATCAAGGATGCTTAATGGAAAAACGATGCACCGGAGCTCAATTTCGAGTCTCATAGCAAAGGATCTGAATAAGGCACATGACAGCCCACTTAGAGTTTGCCAAAAGGCACCTAGAGGACTCTCAGACCATGAGAAACAAGATAATCTGGTTTGATGAAACCAAGTTTGAACTATTTGGCCTGAATGCCAAATCTGGAGGAAACCTGGCACCATCCCTACGGTGAATGATGGTGGTGGCAGCATCACACTGTGAGGATAATTTTCAGCAGCAGGGACTGGGAGATTAGTCAGGATCGAGGGAAAGATTAATGGAGCAAAGTACAGATAGATCCTTGACAAAAACCTGCTCCAGAGCGCTCAGGACCTCAGACTGGGGCGAAGATTCACCTATCAGGACAACAACCCTAAGCACACAGCCAAGAAAATGCAGGAGTGGCTTCGGGACAAGTCTCTGAATGTCCGCGAGTGGCCCAGCCAGAGACTGGACGTGAACCCAATCAAACATCTCTGGAAAGACCTGAAAATAACTCTGCAGCGTCACTCCCCATCCAAGCCGACAGAGCTTGAGAGGATCTGTATGGGAGAATGGGAGAGGTTCCCCAAATACAGGTGTGCTAAACTTGAAGCGTCATACCCAAGAAGACTTGAGGCTGTAATTGCTGCCAAAACGTGCTTCAATAAAGTACTGCGTAAAGGGCCTGAAAACCTATGTAAATAGTATATTTCAGTCTTATATTTTTAATACATTTGTTTTTTCTTCCTCAAAATGGGGTATTGTGTGTAGATTGATGAGGGAAAAAAACTATTTAATGCATTTTTGAATAAGGCTGTCACAGAACAAAATTAGGAAAAAGTCAAGGTGTATGAATACTTTCAGAATGCACTGTATACACACAACCACACACCAGCAAATGTTGTGTCTACTTTTTTTCGGTAAGCAACAAGAGCAGTGCTACCAACTTTCTGCACTTTAGAATAGTAGATCTGGGAATTACTTGACATGGAACATTTTTTACTTCTGCCTGGTTTTCGCATTGGATTCATTTCAGCATCTGCTCCATTTGTTTCCTTTTCTAGTACAGTAAAAGACTGACATTTTCAGGACAGTGTAAGATTGTTCCTTACCCCTTTCTCCTCGTCAACCCGCTCTCCCTGTGGAGCAGGCCCATCGGGAACCTCCTTGCACACGGGCAAGTGTTTCTTCAGCGTGGGCTCCTTGTTGAGTGTTGTGTAGCCAATGTGCTCATAGATTGGGTTAATGGTCATCTTAGCGATGTACTCTGCTGCCTTGGTCTCGATGTAGAGTGTGATCAGCCCATCTGTCACAAGGTCGTGGATGGACTCAAAGCGCTTCTCCCCGACAAAGTGTTTCCCATCATGGTAGAGGCGGAAGTTCTTGGTTTGATTTCCAAAGCTGGATCCAGGATAGAAGGGGGGAAGATGAAGACAAAAAAGAAAAGAAAATCTGTGACAATCAGTTTCCATGGGTAGGAGAGCGTTTTTACACCCTGTCTTAGCCGGGGAGAATAAGGAGGCCGTACAGCTGGGTGGAAAAAGGAAACTCTTTGGATGATTACACACACACGAGAAGAGCCGACCCTAAAGGAATAAAATCCCTTTGCCTGCCTCCGTTTCCTCATACCCTAGATCAGTGGAAAACAAAATGAAATCATTTTCACAAAAGGTCTAAGAGGTTTTTATATCCATTAATGACAGCTAGATCAAATAATTTCTTCTCTGAATTTAGTGGTTATAAATAATGGAGACCTTTATTAGAGCTGGTCAATACAGCAAGTGTATAGCGAATGCAATTTTTTTAAAATAATAATAAATAAGTACATCCTCATCTCACAGGAAAAAGGCCTCATGCCGCAAAAGAGCCAAACAACAAAATCAGTAAATCCCATCACTGTGCACAACATGAGCCAGAACAATGCAAGGAATTCTTCATCATTGGGTAGATGCCAGAGACCAATATTTCAATATCATCTGTCAATGGGAAATAAGGGGAGATGCTTCAAAGAACTCAGGGGACTAAACGAACTAGCTAAGAATCCTTACCAGACCCAAAGTTCATTACCTAACCCAAAATACAACCTTTCCAAATTCAGAACCAAGGCAGCCCATAGTGGGGCACCATTTTCCACCCACCCTTACACAGGAGGTGATTATATATATATATATATATATGGAAATCAACTATAACAGAGAATCAGCAAGGGTGAGGCACTTAAGCAGAGAGAAAAGAACGCCTTCTTATTCTTCTATCAGATATCCAGGAGGAAGCAATGCAGTTTATTTGCATTTCAAAACCTCATTGCTTGAGAATTTCAAACGCTGCCCTAAACACTCATTACCTCTGCTTTAGCGTGACCAAAGGAGATATGGGATGGAAAGTGTTTGAGGGAAGCCTCAAGACAGAAAAATAAATAAAGCCCCAGACCATTATTCCTCCTCCACCAAACTTTACAGTTGGCACTGTGTGTTTGTCTGTTGGACTGCCAGATGGTGAATCATGATTCATCACGTCATAGAACGCGTTTCAACTGCACCAGTGTCCAATGGCGGTGAACTTCACAGCACTCCAGCCGACGCTTGGCATTGCGCATGATGATTTTAGGCTTGTGTGCGGCTGCTCAGCCATGGAAAACCATTTCATGAAGCTCCCGACGAACAGTTATTATGTGGACGTTGCTTCCAGAGGCCGTTTGGAACTCAGTAGTGAGTGTTGCAACCGAGGACAGACGATTTTTAAGCACTACGCGCTTTAGCACTGGCCGGTCACGGCCGTTCACTACCACTTCGCGGCTGAGCCGTTGTTGCTCCTAGACGTTTCCACTTCACAATAACAGCACTTAGAGTTTACTGGGGCAGGTCTACTAGCAAGGCAGAAACTTGACTAACTGACTCGTTGGAAAGGTTGCATCCTATGACGGTGCCACGTTAAAAGTGACTGAGCTCTTCAATAAGGCCATTCTACTGCCAATGTTTGTCAATGTGTCCAATTGTATACACCTGTCAGCAACAGGTGTGGATGAAATAGCTGAATCCACTCATTTGATGGGGTGTCCACATACCTTTGTATATATAGCGTACCTAAAGGGTTCCTAAAATTCTAAATCAAATAGCGAAATGATTCATGTTATGATGATCTTAAAGCAATTCCATATGTTAGCTTAGTAGAACCCCCGCCCTACCAAATTACTTAGACTTGAGGTTAAATAACAAAGCTGTAAAAATGTGTTAATCATTTTAAAAACTACCTCCTGTGTGGCGCAGCAGTCTAAGGCACTGCATCACAGTGCTTGAGGCATTTACTACAGACCCGGATTCGAGGCTCTCTCACAGGTGGCCGTGACACCCATGAGGCGTCGCAAAATTGGCCCTGCGTCTTTCGGATTAAGGGAGGGTTTGGCCGGCCAAAACCTCCCTTAAAATTGGGGAGAAAAAAGTGGTGAAACTCCAAAAAAAAAAAAAAAAAAGTTTAAAAACTAACCAAAAACAAGTCATGAATCACACTTTTTTGGAAAGTTAATCTGTAGAAAGGGTGTGCGCGTGTGCCTAACCGTAGGGCCAGTGTGTAGGTCCCAGGCTGCCTCTGGCTCTCCCTGATGAGGTAACTGCCCTCTGCCACACTCAGCAGCTGGTCAGCCTCCTCTCTGGAGACCATCCCATGGTACCTGGGGAAAAGACAGAACATTGGAAATACTGATACTGACTGGATAAACAGCTAGTTTTGTATATAAATTCCAAATGGAAATAAGCCAACTTACTCTCTCCCATAGTATTTGGGCCGGTTATCCACCTGAAAGCAAATAAATACTCCATTGTTAAGTAAAAAAATAGACAGACTAGTTTTCGGATTGTCAAAGTTAGACAGCCAGATGAGAACTAAGTCATTCCAATAGTACTCTACTTGCATCAGCTATAACACTGGGATGCATTCCCGTAGGGCACTATTTAACGTCATGGAGGATAAAGTAAAGAATTATCCACCGTATGCTGTGCGACTTGACTACTGTGAAGACGTATAGCAAACTTTTAACAGGATCTAATGCTCACTAGCCCATCTAGTGTTTCAGAGGAAGGTCACTGGCCAAGCACCAGTCAGAGACAATGCTAGCAGGCACAGGTGTCCATCTAGGGACTGGCCAAGCCGGAATGTAATACTCAATGTGGCGGCGAGAACAGAACACATTTTGCGTCGCTTCTCACACTCATGCAAGCCTTTGCTTTTATATATTCAACTGGCTATGAATTAAAATATCTGTGAGGGGTTTCAGCGCTTCTATGGAAAAGTGACAAGACTGTCATGACTTTCCCTCACGGGTAAGGATCAAAGATCGCAGCAGCCCCCGCCCCCCCACCTGAGGAATAACAACTTAACGACCAGTCGCAAATGGTTTCTAACTTTCTCCCTCTGCCTCTCAGTATCCAAGAATGGAATGTGAGAGGTTCTACAGAGGTTACAGAGGTTCTTGCCCAAAGAACTTCAACATCCAAAAATGGATAATGAAACAATATTCCTAACATAAAGAATGTGGGAAATGGTCGGTGGTGATCCAAACAATGATTATGTTATCATTTGTGATATCATTAAAGACGTTATAACGGAAACATTGTAACTTTACAAGCTTTCACAATGTATGTCAGAGTTACATCTAAATGTTGTAAAACTTATGATTAAATATGAAACTATTTGTGAGAAGATGAAATGGGATTTTAGCCATGTCAGTAACCACACGGACATGGACATTATGCCAAACGGATGGAACACCCCTTTTTCCAGAGTGCTTATAAAAAGGACTCCTAATGAAATTTACATGACACCAGAAAACGTGGAGCGGTGGCTACACATTGAAATGCTTGCCATTTAAATAGAGACCAAAAACTGCTGGGTTGTTACCGGTGTGTAGTAGTTCTAGCTGTATCCTGAATAATCAACCATTTGGACCAGTTCCGTTACAAATGGTTCTCTCTCTAGAGACCAAGCAGGCGGAAGGTGTTGAGCCGAACGTCATGAATGGTTAGACTCCACCAGACCAAAACATGCCGGGTTGCTACTGGCGTGTAAAATGGTTTAAAACTACTAGACCAGAAAATGGTAAGGCCCTGTTGGGGAATAATCAGAATTAGTTGGTAACATAGGTAAGATGTTTTATATTCATCATATGTTTGTAAGTTACTTCTCATCAGAATGTTTATTTTTTTATAATACTGTGGCGGGGTTTGCAGTTATCTGGTCTCTGTCAAGACTAAGTTATTTGGGCCGCAGAGAGGTCAAGCGTGTATCTCTTGGCTCCACAATGTCAATGTGTCTCTGTGATCTTGTCAAGATAGGGTGGATTTGATATATGCCTGTTGATATGGAGGATTTGTTTAGGTTCTGAGTTTGAGAAAGGAACAGTTTAGGAGACAAAGCTGAACGATAAATTATGCCTAATGCCATCTGGCTGTGTGTCTTTGCTATAAAGGATCTCAGTTGCAATGTGTAAGGGACGCTCAGAGAATTCATTTATAGACACTGAATTGATCTTAAAGTCACAGGGTTGTGATGGAGCTCATATAATTAAAGATGGATTTTGTGATAACTAACTCTTGACTTGTGTGTGGTTTGCTCTCATGATTTGGTAAATACAGGAAATTTCCACAACAGCCCTCAAACTCTCAACGAGTGGCGGTGAAAACTAGACTACCGGTACACATTCAGTCAGCAGCTGTATATGTAATATAATTCCTTTCACCACCATAGATACCTCAAAAGGATCTATTCTAACAAGCATCTCTGAACACCGCGTGGTACACCTTTGGAGGATCGTTTCTAACAGACACTCCGAGACCAAGAAGTTACGACTACAAACAGCATGGTGACCTCTGGTGGACAACCAAAGACTTTGTCGACTGACTCCCCATAAAATAGGCCTGGCGATTTCAACAAAGAGAGACGACAAAGACATACACGTAAATATGTACATTGCATTTCTAAATCCGAATGAGCGATTGTTAGGGTGCTAAATCCACAATGAGCGTATTACGTACGATAGTTGAATTCCTTTGTCTCTCCTCTCGCCCTTTTACACCCCCCTTTCATTGTGTAACCAGCTGTCATTTCGGGAAAGTCCACCAGGGACTTTGCATTGCATTATGTCAGTAATCAATATCTCCTGTGTGTGTGTTAAAGTATTTCTGTGTGATTATTTAGTAAATTAATTAACTAAGCCAATTTGTGTATCGCTGAGTCATTATGTAGACCAGGGTTTGTGTAGATTTATAGAATATTACGACGTTCAGAATGAGACGGAAATAGGAGCAAATGATTGATGGATGACGGATAGTAGAGATATTCTGATATTCTTGAGTTAATTCGAGAAACGTAAACTCGTTAAATACATTTCCCATGGTGCCACAGATGATTACTTAATTGTTATGATTCATTTAATTGCGTAATTGAATTTGGTATGTAATTATTTGATGAACAGCCATCATCACATTAATGATAGTGTTTGCAAGAAGTGGTCTGACGTTGAACAGAATGATAGTCACGTCACAGAGAATCGAGTGCAGTTGTCTAGGCCTATCCTACTTGAAATTCACATATCAAAATGTATTACTATTGTGTTGCAATTAGAGTTGGGTGGTATACATATTTTCGGAACGTTTCTGTACCATACCAGGATATACAGTACTACCGAATGTGCACACAAGGCAGGACATTAAAAAAATATACAAAATGCACAGTGCTTCGGAAAGTATTCAGACCCCTTGCCTTTTTCCACTTTGTTAGGTTATAGCCTTATTCTAAGATTTGTATTTTTATTTTCTTCCTTCAATCTACACAATACCCCATAACGACAAAGTAAAAACAGGTTCAGACATTTTGCAAATTTATATATTTTACCTTATTAAAATACATTTACATAAGTATTCAGACCCTTTACTAAGTACCTTGTTGAAGCACATTTGGCAGCGATTACAGCCTCACGTCTTCTTGGGTATGACACTATAAGCTTGGCACACCTGGATTTGGAGACTTCTCCCATTCTTCTCTTCAGATCCTCTCAAGCACTGTCAGGTTGGATGGGGAGCATTGCTGCACAGCTATTTTCAGGTCTCTCCAGAGATGTTTGATCAAGTTCAAGTCCGGGCTCTGGCTGGGGCACTCAAGGACATTCAGAGACTTGTCCCGAAGCCACTCCTACGTTGTCGTGGCTATGTGCTTAGGGTCGTTGTTCTGTTGGAAGGTGAACCTTGGCCCCAGTCTGTGGTGCCGAGTGCTCTGGAACAGGTTATCAAGGATATATCTGTACTTTGCTCTGTTCATCTTTCCCCTCGATCCTGACTAGTCTCCCAGTCCGTGCCACTGAAAAACATACCCACAGCATGATGCTGCCACCACCATAGCACACCATAGGGATGGCGCCAGACTTTCTCCAGGCGTGATGCTTGGCATTCAGGCCAAAGAGTTCAATCTTGATTTCATCAGACCACAAAATCTTGTTTCTCATGGTCAGAGTCTTTAGTGTGCCTTTTACAGAAGGGTATCCTAATGGTTAGAGCATTGGACTAGTAACCAAAAAATTGCAAGTTCTAATCCCCGAGCTGACACGGTACAAATCTGTCATTCTGCCCCTGAACAAGGCAGTTACCAAATGTTTCTAGGCCATCATTGAAAATAAGAATTAGTTCTTAACTGACTTGCCTACTTAAATAAAGGTAAAATAAATCAAATAAATACAACTGAGGAGTGGCTTCTGTCTGGTCACAACTTGGATGGAAAATTACTGAGGATAATAGTGGACGATATAACCACATTTTCAATTTAAGCCTACTAGAAAGTGTTTGCCCCCAGGCCTGGCGGCAAGCAAAAGACATTAATGCTACCTTAGAATAGTAAAGCCCCCTTTACTGGCTCAAATAGCCGACCAATCTGCCTGTTACCAAACCTTGGTAAACTTTTGGAAAATAATTGTGTTTGACCAGATACAATGCTATTTTACAGTAAACAAATTGACAAACTTTCTGCATGCTTATAGGGCAGGACATTCAACAAGCACAGCACTTACACAAATGACTGGCTGAGAGAAATTGCTGATAAAAGATTGTGGGGGCTGTCTTGTTAGACTTCCGTGCGGCTTTTGACATTATCGATCATAGTTCGCGGCTGGAAAAGCTTGTGTGTTATGGCTTTACACCCCCCCTGCTATATTGTGGATAAAGAGTTACCTGTCTAACAGAACACAGAGGGTGTTCTATAAATGGAAGCCTCTCCAACATAATCTAAGTAGAATAGGGAATTCCCCAGTGCAGCTGTCTAGACTCATTACTTTTTCAATCTTTACTAATGACATTGAGTAAAGCCAGTGTGTCTATGTATGCGGATAACTCAACATTATACATGACCACTACAGCGACTGAAATTACTGCAACACTTAACAAAGAGATGCAGTTAGTTTCAGAGTGAGTGGCAAGGAATAAGTTAGTCCTAAATATTTCTCAAACTAAAAGCATTACATTTGGGACAACTCATTCACTAAACCCTAAACTTCAACTTAATATTGTAATAAATCATGTGGAAATTGAGCAAGTTGAGATGACTAAATTGCTTGGAGTAACCCTGGATTGTATATGGCCATGGTCAAAACATATTGATACAGTAGTAGCTTTTAGTAGCTTTTTTTTTATTTATTTTTATTTTATTTTACCTTTATTTAACCAGGCAAGTCAGTTAAGAACAAATTCTTATTTTCAATGACGGCCTAGGAACAGTGGGTTAACTGCCTGTTCAGGGGCAGAACGACAGATTTGTACCTTGTCAGCTCGGGGATATGAACTTGCAACCTTTCGGTTGCTAGTCCAACACTCGGCTACCCAGCCGCCCCCCCTTTGATGGGGAGAAGTCTGTCCATAATAAAGCAAAGTGCTACCTGCTTAACAGCACTATTAATAAGGCAGGTCCTACAGACCCTAGTTGTGTCGCACCTGGACTACTGTTCAGTCGTGTGGTCAGGTGCCACAAAAAGGGTCTTGGGAAAATTGCAATTGGCTCAGAACAGGGCAGCACAGCTGGCCCTTGGATGTACACATAGAGCAAATATTATTAAAATGCATGTCAATCTCTCTTGGCTCAAAGTGGAGGAGAGATTAACTGCATCTCTACTTGTATTTATGAACGGTATTGACATGTTGAATGCACAGAGCTGTCTGTTTGAACTACTGGCGCACAGAGCTGTCTGTTTGAACTACTGGCGCACATTCATGCATACCCCACAAGAGGTCTCTTCACAGTCCCCAAGTCCAGAAAAATCTATGGTAGGCACAAAGTACTACATAGAGCCATGACTACACGTAACTCTACTGAACATCAAGTAAATCATGAAAGCAGTAAAATTAGATTAAAAAAACTAAAATACACCTTACTGAACAGCGGGGACTGTGAAGCAACACAAACGCATGCATACACACACGATAACATACGCACTCTGCGCACAGATTTTGTACTGTAGATATGTGGTAGAGGTGGAGTAGGGGCCTGAGGGTGCACAGTGTTGTGAAATGTGTGAATGTATTGTAATGTTTAAAAAATTGTAAGGCCCTTCTCCCCGATTGCTCAGTTTGGCCGGGCCGTCAGCTCGAGGAAGAGTCTTGCTTGTTCCAAAATTCTTCCATTTAAGAATTATGGAGGCCACTGTGTTCTTGGGAATGTTCAATGCTGCAGATATTAGTTGGTACCCTTCCCCAGAAGTGGTAGACACAATCCTGTCTCGGAGCACTACAGACAATTCCCTCGACCTCATGGTTTGGTTTTTGCTCTGACATGCACTGTCAACTGTGGGACCTTATATTAGACAGGTGTGTGCAGTTCCAAATGACGTCCAATCAATTGAATTTACCACAGGTAGACTCCAATCAAGTTTTAGAAACATCTCAAGGATGAGCAATGGAAACAGGATGCACCTGAGCTCAATTTTGTGTCTCATAGCAAAATTAGATTTTTAAAAAATCCATTTTTAGAATAAAGCTGTTACGTAACAAAATCTGGAAAATGTAAATGGGTCTGAATACTTTCCGAATGCACTGTATATACAGTACCAGTCAAAAGTTGACACCTACTCATTGAATTCTTTTTATTTTTATTTTTTACTATTTTCTACATTGTAGAATAAAAGTAAAGGCATCAATTATTTAAAATAACACATATAGAATCATGTAGTAACCAAAAGTGTTACACAATTTTAGATTATGCTAAGTAGCCAACCTTTGCCTTGCTGACATCTTTGCACGTTCTCTCAACCAACTTCATGAGCCAATCAGTTGTCAGTTGTGAGAAGGTAGAGGTGGTATACAGAAGATAGCCCTATTTGTTAAAAAACCAAGTCCATATTATGGCAAGAACAGCTCAAATAAGCAGAGAAACAATAGTCCTTCATTACTTTAAGACATGAAGGTCAGTCAATGAGGAACATTAAGAACTTTGAAAGTTTCTTCAAGAGCAGTCGCGAAAACCATCAAGCACTGTGATGGAACTGGCTCTCATGTGGACCGCCACAGGAAAGGAAGACCCAGAGTAACTGCTGCTGCAGACGGTAAGTTCATTAGAGGTACCAGTCTCCAAAATTGCAGCCCAAATAAATGCTTCAGAGCTCAAGTAACAGACACATCAACATCAACTGTTCAGAGGAGACAGTTTAATTCGGCCTTCATGGTCGAAATGCCTGCAAAGAAACCACTGCTAAGGGACACCAATAAGAAGAGACTTGCTTGGGCCAAGAAACACGAGCAATGGACATTAGATCGGTGGAAATGTGTCTTTTGGTCTGATGAGTCCAAATTAGATTTTTGGTTCCAACCGCCGTGTCTTTGTGAGATGCAGAGTAGGTGAACGGATGATCTCTGCATGTGTGGTTCCCACCATGACGCATGGAGGTGGTGAGATGGTGCTTTGTTGATTTATTTAGAATTCAAGCTTCACTTAACCAGCATGGCTACCACAGCATTCTGCAGCGATATGCCACCCCATCTGGTTTGCGCTTAGTGAGAATATAATTTGTTTTTCAACAGGACAATGACACAACACTCATCCAGGTTGTGGAAGAGCTACTTGACCAAGAAGGAGAGTGATGGAGTGCTGCATCAGATGACCTGGCCTCCGACATTCACTCGACCTCAACCCAATTGAGCCAACAAGTGCTCAGCATATGTGGGAACTCCTTCAAGACTGTTGGAAAATCATTACAGGTGAAGCTGGTTGAGAGAATGCCAAGAGTGTGCAAAGCTGTCAATGCAAAGGGTGGCTACTTTGAAGAATCTAAAATATATTTAGATTTGTTAAACACTTTTTGTGTTACTACATGATTCAATGTGTGTTATTTTATAGTTTTGATGTCTTCACTATTACGCAAGGTAGAAAATAGTCAAAAATAAAGAAAAACCCTGGAATGAGTATGTGTCCAAACTTTTGACCGGTACTGGGCGGGCGGACAGACAGACGTTGTAGTTTGCATCAGAGATCAGGGCTGATGGCTGGCTGCCAGGGCATCTGATTTCTATTGGTGCAGGCAGAACAAGCTATTAGATACAGGCAGGGTAATCACCCTTGAATCCTCCACTTACACCAGCATGTGTTTACATTCCCAGTAGAGTGCATGTCCACTGTTGGGGATGAATCAGAATTAGTTGGGTAACATAGATATGTTTTATTTTCATAATATGCTTGTGAGATACTTGCCATTTAGGATGTATTTTTTTGTACTATAGTGTTAGCCGTTTGCAGTTATCCTTTCTCTGTCAGGGCTCAGTTACTTGGGCCCCAGAGAGGGGAGAGGTCAGGCTTGTCTTCATATGTAAATGTATCTTTTAAACCATGTGAAGGAATGATTGAGGGGGAACTGTTAAAATTATTATGAATAAATTAATAAACAATATCCCCATTTTAAATAGAATTGTAACTAAGTAAACTTATACTCTGTTGTATTATATCTGATTAACAATGTGAGTTCATAAGGTGGGATTGTGAGACACGGAGTAATTAAAGTTAATGAACACCATTCCAACTAGGAAGAAACTAATGGGTTGTCAAAGTCAAAAAGCTTAATTATTATTAAAGGTGAATATTAAGCAGAACTCTGACTGGTGTGTGATTTGCTCTCTCATCATTTGGTAATTAAGGAAATTTACAAAACACTACAGGAGAGGTCAGCTAACAATTTACCTTCGGGCAGACATACAGCAATGAGCAGAAAACAACCAGACAAAGTCTGAATCTTTCCATCACTTCCAATCTGGCAGCAAGCAACATAGACAAAACTACAATAGGCATAGTCTGCTATGATAATTTGCGATTAAAACATTTAGCATATTACAAACTAAAATACAGTAGTGTTAGACAAGAGAAAGTGCTATATACAGTATGCGCAAAAGAGCAGACTACTTATTAGAGCTTGGCAATAAGGACAAAAATCTATATTGTGATAAATTGCCTGAATTGAGATGATAACAAATAGAACAATAAGTTTAGAACATTAATCTGCAACAGTTTTTTTTATCCTTTAAAACTACTAGTCGAATAGTTGTGGCCATAAATTGTCCCATTAACAAGCACCCATATTAGGAAATGTATTTAACTTCAAACTTCACATTGCTATAATATAGGCTACTTATCGTAACAAACGATATCAGCAAAATTCCTGATCAGTATGGTTGATGATGATAATTTTGGGTTTATAGTCCCAGCTCTTATTCAATTGCCTGGTTTCACCTCATGTAACCTTATATAATGACTTTTAGTTGAAGGTTATGAAGGTTAAAAAGCAGACAGAGGAAGGCATCATCTCCAGGGAATAGCCTAAAGATTTGTGGACTAAGCATAAAATGGCAACCCCTAAAATCAACACTCTCTCAACTTTATATTCTAAAGCTACTGTTCAGACTGAATTATTTATAATTAACCCCCACTCCAAACCCAGTAAACTGGCTTCTGTGATACAATTCATGCAAATGGGCTCCCCATCTCCTCAGAATGTCAATAGAGGGTCATGGCACAATTGTGTCACTGAGAGAATGTCCTGTGTGACTGAGCTCCTTCAATTCCAATATTACACATGCAATTCAATTATTTAGAAATCATCCCATCTGGGCTTCTTTATCTAATAATAGTAAAGGCCAAAGTATTCAAGACAAATATGGCTGAGAACAACGGTGTGTGTTAGTGTCTGCGGGATACTGTTTGTGTCGGTGTAGAGGGAACTAAAAACCAATTTATGCATACATTGGCCAAATTGATCTCTTTAGCATCGCTGTGCGCCTTTCAAATTTTGTAACAATGCAGAGGGCACCATATAGCTCCCCACTGACATGAATGTTTGACGGTAGGTTGGGGCAGGAGGTCCTGTATAAACACAAACTCACTACCTTCACAACAGCTATGCTCGACAGCTCTGTGCTGCTCCGCAAAGGGCAAGAAATAAGAATGCCCTGACTTCTGCAGTCCCACCTTATCTCAGGTCGCTGGTCACCATAGCAGCACCCACCATTTTCACTGGTCACCCCCAGGGCCAATTCCTCCTTTGGCCGCCTCTCCTTCCAGTTCTCTGCTGCCAATGACTGGAACGACCTACAAAAATCTCTGAAACTGGAAGCGCTTATCTCCCTCACCAGCTGTCTGAGCAGCTCACAGATCACTGCACATAACCCATCTATGAATAGCCCAAACAATTACCTCCTCCCCAACTGTATGGGGAGGAGGTAACTTATTTATTTAGCTCCCTTGCACCCCAGTATTTCTACTTTGCATTCACCTACTGCAAATCTACAATTCCAGTGTTTTTAATTGCTATATTGTATTTACTTCACCACAGTGTCCTTTTTATTGCCTTTACCTCCCTTATCTCACCTCATTTGCTCACATTGTATGTAAACTTGTTTTTGTACTGTATGTTTGTTTTACTCCATGTGTAACTCTGTGTTGTTGTATGTGTCGAACTGCTTTGCTTCATCTTGGCCAGGTCGCAGTTGTAAATGAGAACTTGTTCTCAACTTGCCTACCTGGTTAACTTCTTGTGACTCTCAAACCCGGGAGCGTAATCATCGCCTGACACTAATTAGCGTAACACAACAGACATAAATATTCCTAGAAAATATTCCTATTCATGAAAAATCACAAGTGAAATATATTGGAACACAGCTTAGCCTTTTGTTAATCACCCTGTCATCTCAGATTTTCAAAATATGCTTTACAGCCAAAGCTAGACAAGCATTTGTGTAAGTTTATCGATAGCCTAGCATAGCATTATGCCCTGCTAGCAGCAAGCAACCTTGTCACGAAAATCAGAAAAGCAATCAAATTGAATCGTTTACCTTTGAACTTCGGATGTTTTCACTCACGAGACTCCCAGGTAGATAGCCAAAGTTAATTTTTTCCCAAAATATTATTTTTGTAGGTGAAATAGCTCCGTTTGTTCTTCACGTTTGGCTGAGAAATCGACCGGAAATTGCGGTCACGACAACGCCAAAAAATATTCCAAATTAGCTCCATAATATCGACAGAAACATGGCAAACGTGGTTTAGAATCAATCCTCAAGGTGTTTTTCAAATATCTATTCGATAATATATCAACCGGGACAATTGGTTTCTCAGTAAAAGCGATTGGAATAATGGCTACCTCTGTACTTTACGCAAGATTTTCTCCGGGAGCATCATGTGACCACTTGCGCAATGTAGCCCCCTACGGGTGGTATTCAACATAAATGCGTAAAACTACGTCACAATGCTGTAGACACCTTGGGGAATACGTAGAAAGCGTAAGCTGGTTGATGGCACATTCACAGCTCAATGGGGACTCATTGGCACGCAGCGCTTCAAAATAATGGGGCACTTCCGGATTGGATTTTTCTCAGGCTTTCGCCTGCAACATCAGTTCTGTTATACTCACAGACAATATCTTTACAGTTTTGGAAACATTATTGTGTTTTCTATCCAAAGCTGTCAAATATATGCATATTCTAGCATCTTGTCCTGACAAAATATCCAGTTTTTCCCCAAAAATGAAAATACTGCCCCTAGAGTCGCAACAGGTTAAACAAAGGTAAAATAAAAAAATTATAACAAAATGAGGGTAGCAGCAGTGTAAAAGAGGGGGAGAAGGGGCAATGCAAATAGTCTGGGTAGCCATTTGATTAGATGTTCAGGAGTCTTATGGCTATGGGGTAGAAGCGGTTTAGAAGCCTCTTGGACCAAGACTTAGCACTCCGTTACCGCTTGCCTTGAGGTAGTGGAGAGAACAGTCTATGACTAGGGTAGCTGGAGTCTTTTACATTATTTAGGCCTTCCTCTGACACCGCCTGGTAGAGGCCCTGGATGGCAGGAAGCTTGGCCCCAGTGATGTACTGGGCCGTTCGCACTAATCTGTTGTGCCTTGCTGTCAGTGGCGGAGCAGTTGCCATACCAGGCAGTGGTGCAGCTGTAGAACCTTTTGAGGATCTGAGGACCCATGCCAAATATTTTCAGTCTCCTGAGGGGGAATAGGTTTTGTCATGCCCTCTTCACGACTGCCTTGTTGTGCTTGAACCATGTTAGTTTGTTGGTGATGTGGAAACCAAGGAATTTGAAGCTCTCAACCTGCTCCACTGCAGCCCCGTTGATGAGAAGTGGGGCGTGCTCGGTCCTCTTTTTCCTGTAGTCCACAATCATCTCCTTTGTCTTGATCACGTTGAGGGAGAGGTTGTTGTCCTGGCACCACACAACCAGGTCTCTGACCTCCTCCCTATAGGCTGTCTCATCGTTGTCGGTGATCAGGCCTACCACTGTTGTGTCAATCACAAATGTAATGATGGTGTTGGTGTCGTGCAGTCATGAGTGAACAGGGAGTGCAGGAGGGGACTGAGCACGCACCCCTGAGGGGCCCCTGTGTTGAGGATCAGTGTGGCGGATGTGTTGTTACCTACCCTTACCACCTGGGGGCAGCCAGTCAGGAAGTCCAGGATCCAGTTGCAGAGGTAAGGTGTTTCGTCCCAGGGTCCTTAGCTACTACGGTGAGCTGTAGTCAATGAATAACATTCTCACATAGGTGTTGTTTTTGTCAAGGTGGGAAAGGGCAGTGTGGAGTGCAATAGACATTGAGTCATCTGTGGATCTGTTGGGGTGGTATGCAAATTGGAGCGGGGGTAAGATTTCTGGGATAATGGTGTTGATGTGAGCCATGACCAGCCTTTCAAAGCACTTCATGACTACAGACGTGAGTGCTACAGGTTGGTAGTCATTTAGGAAGGTTACCTTAGTGTTCTTGGGCGTAGGCACTATGGTGATCTGCTTAAAACATGTTGGTATTAGACTCGGACAGGGAGAGATTGAAAATGTCAGCGAAGACACTTGCAGGTTGGTCAGCGCATGGTCGCAGTACACGTCTTGGTTATCCGTCTGGCCCTGGGGCCTTGTGAATGTTGACCTGTTTAACAGGTCTTACTCACATCGGCTGAGGAGAGCGTGATTACACCGTCTCTTGGAACAGCTGGTGCTCCCATGCATGTTTCGGTGTTATTTGCCTCGAAACGAGCATAGAAGTAGTTTAGTAGGCTCGTGTCACTGGGCAGCTCGTGGCTGTGCTTCCCTTTGTAGTCTGTAATGGTTTGCAAGCCCTGCCACATCCGACGAGAGTCAGAGCAGGTGTAGTACAACTCTATCTTTGTCCTGTATTGACGCTTTACCAGTTTGATGGTTCGTCGGAGGGCAAGCTTCCAGGTTGGAGTCCCGCTCCTTGAAAGAGGCAGCTCTACCCTTTAGCTCAGTGCAGATGCTGCCTGTAATCCATGGCTTCTGGTTGGGGTACATACGGTCACTGAGATGTTGACGTCATCGATGCACTTACTGATGAAGCCAATGACTGATGTGGTGTACTCCTCAATGCCATTGGAAGAATCCCGGAACATATTCCAGTCTGTGCTAGCAAAACAGTCCTGTAGCTTAGCATCGGCTTCATCTCACCACTTTTTAATTGATCTAGTCACTGGTGCTTCACGCTTTAATTGTTACTTGTAAGCAATAATCAGATTTGCCAAATAGAGGGCGAGGGAGAGCTTTGTATGAGTCTCTGTGTGTGAAGTAGAGGTGGTCCAGAATTTGTTTTCCTCTGGTTGCACATTTAACATGTTGACAGAAATTTGGTCCCAGGCTACTAGTAGTGCCGACTCTGGGTGTGCGTTTGCTTATGGCGGAATACAGCTCATTCAAAGCTGTCTTAGTGCCAGCCTCTGACTGTGATGGTATGTAAAACAGCTACGAAATATACAGAAACTCTAGGTAGGTAGTGTGGTCTACAGCTTATCATGAGATACTATACCTCAGGCGAGCAATAGCTCGAGACTTCCTTAGATATCGTGCACCAGCTGTTATTTACATAGTCCACTGCCCCTCGCCTTACTAGACGCCACTGTTCTATCCTGCTGATACAGCGTATAACCAGCCAGCTAGCTGTATGTTAAGTGTCGTCGTTCAGCCACGACTCCGTGAAGCATAAGATACAGTTTTAAATGTCCAATTGGTAGTTTAATCTTCCGCGTAGGTCATCGATTTTATTCCCCAAAGATTGCACGTTTGCAAGTGGTTTATTCGATCGCCTACGAATTCTCAGAAGGCAGCCCGCCCTTCAGCCCCTTTTTCTCCCCAAATCACGGGGATCAGGGCCTCCCGAGAAAGCAGTATATCCTTCGCATCGAGCTCGTCCGACTTGTGAATGGGAAAAAAGGATTCTGCTAGTCCGTGGTGAGTATTCGCAGTCCTGATGTCTAGAAGTTATTTTCGGTCATAAGACGGTAGCGGCAACATTATGTACAAAATAAGTTTTAAAAATGAGTTACAAACAAGGCAAATAAACAAACAAAAAAACAATCGGTTGGGGACATGTAAAACGTCTGCCTTCCTCTCCGGCGCCATTTCTGTTCTCGGTGCACTATTTCTATGCTTCATGTTTTTAAGTTTAGTTTGTGTGTCTTTTACACCATCTTCAAAACACAATATTTTTGGTTATGGAAAATACTGTTTTTCACAGCGGTTTAGATGTACAATGGCCGCTTGTTTTGTCACACAAATTGAAAATAGGAGAACTATTCGAATTTTAGCAACCAGGAAATGGTAGAGCGATTTCTGTATATTGCACCTTTAAAATACCATTATAGACCGTATTGTAAAAATCTATACTGGTATGTGAATTCATACAGATATAACTTTAAATACGCCAAGCCCTAATCTCCTCCTAGAACATTTGAGCATCTGCCACAATTACATACGATTTAGTTCTGCGATTCTGAAACTTCCTAAATATGAGCTATAACTGTAAGTCACTCTGGATAAGAGTCTGCTAAATGACAAACGTAAAAACACTCAAACAGTTAATTAGGTACACCACCCAGGTCATGAAAATGGATCGCTCCTACAGACAGTGAGTCACGTGGCTGTGGCTTGCTATATAAAGTAGGCAGACAAGCATCCAGTTACTGTTTTATTGAACATTAGAATGGGCAAAACTAGTGACCTAAGCAACTTTGAGCGTGGTATGATCGTCGCTGCCGGCCAAACTGCCACCCTCCCAAGTTTTTCAAGCATGACAGTGTCTATCTCGGACCTCCATAATCAACTGGCGGACTGTGGACCGGATCCATAACGGGGTCAATACGTACCGGGCTTACCTGGTATCATATAAACACCCAAAAGGTGTGGAAGAACCCATAGAATTACAGAAAATTAGCTTTAAAAAACAGCAACAACAAAAAATCTCTGCCCCATGCAAAATGTGTTGAATTGCACGAAATTAGGTTAAAATTGCAACATTTTACCTTCCCCAACAAGAGGGGTGTGAACAGTGTTCCACTCCTATCAGCTAAAAATAAGAAGAAGCAGCTCGTGGGCACACGATCACCAACACTGGATAATTGAAGAGTATTTTTTTTTTGCCTAGAACATGACAGCATGTTCAGTTTATTTGAGTAGCCAGCTCACTAGACAGACCTCAACCCAATAGAGCATCTTTGGGATGAGATGGAACAGGTTGTTCGCTGCATGAATGTACTGGCATCCATTCTGCAGCAACTGCATGATGCCATTGTGTCAGCATGGACCAACATCCCTGTGAAATGTTTCCGACACCTAATAGAATGCACCGAAGAACTCAGGCTGTTCTGGAGACAAAGGGTGGGGGTCCGACCCAGTACTAGGTGGGTGTACCTGCTAACTGGCCGGTGAGTGTAGTTTACTACATGAACACGTCTCCGCCTGAAAATCGTCCCGCTCCTAAAAATTATGCAAATTGTAGCTCAAGTCAAGTACCCAATCTATTCTACTTCTCTCCAACTCTGGATGTCTTTCAAATTACCCCTAGCCTATTGGCTGATATGTAGCCCAATAATAGCCTACTGGTAGCCTAACATGAAAAATTGGCCATGTGAGAATATCATTTAACCTATTTATTTGGCTGTTGTGCATTTTGATATTGCCTAGGGTGGCAAAATTGCTGGGACCAGGGCTCCCAAGTTAGCTAAGCCTAAAATAACATTTTGGAACTGCTGTTGGGTGGGACCAGTTGTTGCAGGAGCAGGTGGGAGTTCACCAAAAAAACAGGAGGAAGTGGTGGGTGTGGTATAAAAAAGCTGCGGGAGCAGGATGAAGAAATTAGTCCTGTGCAGACCTACCGTAATTGCTGGACTATTAAGCGCACCTGAATATAAACCGCCCCCACTGAATTATTAACAAAATATGTATTTTGTACATAAATAAGCCGCACATGTCTATAAGCCGCAGGTGCCTACCGGTACATTGAAACAAATTAACTTTACACAGCCTTTAAACGAAACACGGCTTGTAACAAAAATTAAAACAGTAGCCTACCAAGAAAGTCATTGGTCACTATCTTCCTCCTCCTGTGCACTGAAACCACTGAAGTCATCTCCTTCGGTGTCGGAGTTGAATAGCCTCAGAATTGCTTCATCCGATGTTGGATCGTTTTCATTGTCGCTCTCGTCACTTTCATCCGGAGGCAAATACCCCGCTGAGCTCATGCTGCCCCTTCAACACGCAGCAGTCCAGCCTTTCGAAACCCGTTGATGATAGTAGATTTTTGACAATGCTCCACACTGTCAGGACCCACTGGCAGACTTGACCATAAGATGCTCTTCGCCTGCGGCCCGTTTTAGTGAAGGATTTCTTCCCACTTGTCATCCAAGCCTCCCACTGAACAAGGAGCACCACCTTAAATGCACGATTTACACTGATGTCGAGTGGCTGCAAATACTTTGGGCCATCTGCATTTCTTCCCTCTGAAAGCTTTTGTTGTCTTTCTGCACTGAGTCAGTTCCTCACGCTGCTGTTTCCAACGTCTTATCATCGACTCATTAAGGCCAAGCTCCCATGCAGCAGCTCTATTTCCTTTTCCAACAGCCAGATTTATCGCCTTCAACTTGAAAGCTGCATCATATGCATTTCTCCGTGTCTTTGCCATGATGAGGATGACAAAATTACTACCGTAATCAGAATGATGGGAAGTTTGAGCGCGCTCGATTTACGTCACATTATGTGACGGTGCTCAGTTATTTGGCAGCACGAATCTTGTGAAAGCGGGAAAAATCCATAAATTAGCCGCGTTATTGTATAAACCGTGAGGTTCAAAGTGTGGGAATAAAGTAGCGGCTTATAGTCCGGAAATTACGGTATATTGTCACAGTTCATCAAGTGTTGCAGTAAATTGTTTTCAGTTCATATAAAATTGTCATATTGGAAGCATTTTGTTTAATAATATTATATTAAGGTTGAGAATCTATTACGAATAGCTGAAATTTATCTCTGTTCTCTATCTGTTTGCTTACCTCACAGGTGCAGGTCAATCGCCGTGGATGTGGTGCCTCCTGCTGGAGCTGATACACTGGTGCAAAAACAGAACACAGTCAGTAAAACATCATGATTACATTGCTCCCTACAATATTTTAATCATTAGAATACATTTACACTCACGGTAAGATTTCCACACTGGTGGTCTGTATTCATCATGGTCTGAGGAAGGAAGAACATTATATATATATATATATATATATATATATATATATATATATATATATAATATATATATTTTTAAATCAACATTGACAGACTAACAAAAATCTTTGTTTCCTGATTTACAGTGCCTCCAGGTGGCCATTGTATCACACTACACTTAAACTGTGCTGATTAAGCCACCCTGACAAATTTGATTTGCTACATCGACAGCAAGTGAACAGATTCAGTAACACAGACATCATATTTTTTACAAAAAATGTTATTACACTCAGCGGGCCTTTAGCACATCTGAATTGCCTTTGAGAATAATATAGGTTACTCATTTTAGGCTACACGCAAGATACTTTGAGACTAGCCTAATCAACAATACCAAACTAATGCAGTGGATTTTATGCACATTCACAATAAATCTAGCATTAATATTAGCTTACACTTATTGTACAAGAGAAGAGCATGCATACATTAAAACATTTATACATCATGGTGCCAAACCAAACTGTTTTATGAGGGCATGGAATTGACTTTTCATATTACACTTTTTTCAGCGCAGCTCATCTCGCTAAAAAGGAGGTGCAGCTGGCCCCAAGACGCAGTATCTGGCCATGGAGTTATGACATTGCCTCCGCACATCCATCCATGTTGGTGGTGGACTGGCAGTAATGCACCATTTTGTTGTCATTTAACTAGTAGAGCAGAGTTCAAGAGACAGTTATGCTCTCCTTTAATGCCTCAGCCACATAGCAGTGTAGGAAGCATAAACATAAAAAAGAGGCAGAACACAAAACTCTTCTAACACGTCTGGCATTGTTGATATGGTCGCTCTGTCTCCACTCATAGCAACACATCCTTACAAAAAATGACCACTGTTCTATACTAAACCGTACCACATGCAGTTTGGGTAAATACCATTGCCTAGGATACCTTCAAAAGATAGCTACTACTGCCAAAGATTTGAATTAGGCTACTTCAAGGATGTTCTGACCTTCAAAAAACGAATGCACGACAGACTGCTGCAGACTGTGCTTTTAACCACAACCCACATCCTGAAAGGACTATGGCATGCGTGTTCCAACAGAATACACTGGATCTGTCGGAAGCACAGAGCTTCCCGTTTCATCCCCCACAGCCTGGATGTCAGCTCTATCTTAAACTTGAAATGCAATACATTTCCTGTCCCCTAACTTATTTATGCATTTTCTCTCCCTTTCCCAGTCGGACCAAAAGTGACAGACATGTCGATGCCTACCACTGTATAGCATCCCCCTATCATTGTTGCTAAATTGCCAATATTTTTAGTTTGATGCAACAACAACAAAAAACACGACAATAGCCTGTAGTCTACTATTCCTGCTCTTGAAAAGGGTCCTTGCCAATCATCACAGAAAACCTAACAAAGTGTGTCATTCAACACCTTGTGATGCCCTCTGGTGATCAAGAGGTTTTGACATGACCTAAAAGGCTGTAACGCTAATAATGACTAGACTAAACTGTTAGTTAGCTAGCCAACATCGTATCTACAAATCTGCTGACGCAAAATACGTTTTCATCTCGCGCGAAAGAACTCTATACAGGCCTCCCGACAAGGCCAAAAAAGGTAGCTTGATAGCCAAACACTGACCACATTTCGATAGCATAACATTTGCATATCTGTCACATGCATTATGACGTTAGAGCTGGTATTGGAACTAGAAATGTATCAAACTGACAGAAGCGAACAGTTTGCTAGCTTAACTTAACTTACCAAAGACATTTAGAGCCATTCTTGGTGCTTTAACTGATGCGCAATAGATGACAATTTCCACCGCAGTTTAGAAAGCTGATAATGGGAATACAGTGAATACATATTAATTTGCGAGAAAACATATAGTTAGAGCCATTCTTGGTGCTTTAACTGATGCGCAATAGATGACAATTTCCACCGCAGTTTAGAAAGCTGATAATGGGAATACAGTGAATACATATTAATTTGCGAGAAAACATATAGCAACAAGAAAATGTTAAACTGTATAAACCGTTTCTACTACAATAACAGAGCCAGTACGGGCAAGCTAGCGTTAACTACTTAACGTTAACGCGTTTGCTCACACTGTGAGTCACCGCTACGCTAGAGCCGCCGACTTCATGGCAAAAATAAACAAATACAAAGATCGCGAACAGGCGTAGATGCAAACATTAATTTATCTGCATTGGGGATAAAGCCAATATATACTCTATCCGATGCATATAGACAATATAGTTGAGCCCAACACATTGTACTTACACCACATCACCGTATCCATCTATAACGAAGTCGCCATCTTGTGATATCACGTGACCATCACACTCAATTTTAGGTCAATGTGTTACCATGGTTACCATGTGACGCTGCTCAGAATAGGATGGGGCAGGGTTAGTTCTATCTGGGATCCTTAGGATGTCCAAATTTCAACTTCAACGGAGTAACGTCAGAGTTGGGAAGTCCCAAGGATCCCGGAAAGCATGGACCATCAGCAGCAATCCAGTTAATTCCACCATGTGAGAAGGAGAGGATCCATAAACCTAATGCGTACCGGGGCGGCAGGGTAGCCTAGTGGTTAGAGCGTTGGTCTAGTAACCGGAAGGTTACAAGTTCAAACCCCCGAGCTGACAAGGTACAAATCTGTCGTTCTGCCCCTGAACAGGCAGTTAACCCACTGTTCCTAGGCCGTCATTGAAAATAAGAATTTGTTCTTAACTGACTTGCCTGGTTAAATAAAGGTAAAAAAAAAAAAAATGTTGCCTAGTACAGGCAATGTTTGAGCTATCGAATCATAGATCCTGCAATGCGGAGGCAAGAGCACTACTTCCTGTGCCACCGGTCAATAGATATGTGGTAGTAGAGGGTAGTAGAGGGCTGAGGTGCACACACTTAATATGTCGTGAAATCTGTTGTGTGCATTGTAATGTTTAAAAAAAGTTGTATAACTGCCTTCATTTTGCTGGACCCCAGGAAGATTAACATAAATGCAAAATACCTATGGTGTGTGTGCTACCAACTCGATCTTGTAGGATCATGAGCAGGATAGCCAGATAAACCCAGGCCTTGTGCCATAATACCATGTAGGCTGTAGTTGGCGGCTAAGAGCTGAAATACATACAAAGCATATAAGTATAGCAGTCGTTTTATTACACATGTAGGCTGTAGTTGGCGGCTAAGAGCTGAAATACATACAAAGCATATAAGTAATTAAACAAAAACAGTTAAAAATCAGGATGGGAGCCGAAGCAGTTCGTTTTTGGAAGTGTGAATGGGCTGAGCGGTTGAAGAATAATGGTCATAGCCAGGGGGGGTCATGATCAGACAGGTCCAAAGCCATTTATCAGCACAGCTCGCCGTCCACTCACATACAGCCAGTTGCATTAATCCCCCCTTCCCTGTTTTACATCATCCTCCTTTGTGCCCAGCCAAAGCTAACAGGTATGCTCCAACAAAGGCTATCCCAGTACTACATTTACATTTTACATTTAAGTCATTTAGCAGACGCTCTTATCCAGAGCGACTTACAAAGCAATGCAAGCGATAATGCGGGTGTAACAGTTGTTAAAGTACTATGTGAATTTCACCAGGTTCATATATTAATATGTTGTGTTGATTTGTTATGCATATGCCTGCATCCTGGGAGAAGGGGAGTGTGTACTTACGTTTTGCCCTGCGTGCTCGTGCTCAAATAATTTTGATGCACTGAGAGAGGTAGGCACGCTTTTTCTGTCTTCAGAAAAGTTTGATTATTTTAAGTACAAAGTCATACACACAGTGTTTTGTTCATGAATAATGATGTATATTTAGAGGTTACTTATAAGTGGATGGTATTGTTAAGATGTACTTTTAATTGTACTTTTTAGGATGATATCAACATTCTGAATTCAACATGTGGTTAATAGCTAGCTAAGGTATTAGCAGGCTATTGTATGTGTGAACGATGGCTAATTCCTCGAATGATCCCAGTCCCTCCTATTGTGCATCTGTTGTAACCCTTATCTATGTCAAATATGTTATGTATAATAAGGAGAGTGTATTAATGTTTGTATTCAAAAATAATTTTGATTCACTGAGAGAGAAAGCGGCGACGATTCTCAGAACATACGTGCGCTACAAATGTTTTATTTCCTTTTGGATGCAGATGCAGGATGCAGAGAGTTCTGTTTGATTAAAACTACCTGATCTCCAAAGTCCACGTTTATAGTCTCAATCAACCCCACACAACGCAGAGTTACAGCCGTGCAGTATAGCACCGTCTACACGGGGTCAATTCAAAAGCCCAGGCACTTGTGTCACAGGGAGTAAGCCTAGTGCTCATGTCTCTGCACAGGATCTAACCACTGTGAGAAATTTACTTACCGCTATTAATATAGCGCTCAAGAAGTTTATAATCTCAAAATGCAAGTTTGTGATCTACCTCACTACAAAGAGATTGGAAGTGTCTATTCATATGGAATCCAACAGTTGAACTAAATCTCATCTCAAATCTAAAATATTTTCCAAGATCGAGTGGAATGTATGGCGTTGGAATAAATGTTCCCCTAGATAAAGATCTCAGATCAACTTCCCCAATCCTAATGCAAAATTGACCCAAGATCAGCATCTCTGGGCTACTTTAACATACATCAAATGGAAGTTACAAAAGCCCCTAAAATAAATGTAAAGCAGAAACATGTTGACCATTTATCTTCATGGAACAGCAATAGAGGAAATTGTATTACACCGGTGAAAGATGATTTATTGCAATTAAGAAACACATGATAACCAAAAGTAGTGTAATTTACTTAAACTCACTTGATTGCAACCAACCTGCAGTTAACATAACTATATGCTGTTTTGAGCTCAAGGGCACACACTATAGAGAAATACATCTTAATCCAAAATCTGGTGTTCCTTTGAAAGTGTTTTGCAAGGAAATATACAAAATAACTCACATTTTAAATAGTGAAATGCATGCAATTTTAATTCTGTAATTGGTAACATCTTTACAATACATGCCTTCTGTTTTGTCATCCTTCAACAAAAACTTGGAAAATGTACAATTTCATGTCCAACACGGAACAATTTTGGTTGCTTGAGTAAAATAGGTAGTCACAGCTGTAGTTTCAAAATCATGATCACCATCTGCAGAAGACATATTTACATTGCAAACAGGATCAGGAAAGCAACCATCAAGCAGAACAGACCCATGGCTTCAGAGAGGGCAAATCCCAGGATAGCGTAAGAGAAAAGCTGCTGTTTTAGGGAGGGGTTCCTGGGGAGAAAAACAAGTTTGTTAGATCCATGAATCAAAGCTGCGGGAGAGACTTGCAGCCATAGCAATTGTTAACCATTTTCCTAAACATGTCAAAAAAGCATATGAGAAAAATCAGCAAAGATGCACATTGTTGAGGATATATAGTAGGGCACCATATCTACTAATGGCAATATTTACCTTGCATATCCGATGATAAGGCTGCCGAACACAGTCCCGATTCCAGCACCAGAACCGGCCACTCCAACTGTGGCAGCTCTAGCGCCAATGATCTTGGCTGCTGTGTCAATGTCTCTGCTCACAGCGCTAGTCTGGAAACCCCTCAAGTGCTACCTGGAAAAAGGTGCTCTGTGGCAGTACTAACCAGGGAGCAAATAATAATATAATAATATATTTTTGGGGGGACTAAAATGACCAAATTGACCATAAAAACAGCTTGAAGATAAATATTACAAACATGTAAGATTAAGACAACATTCAGATCATTGCAGAGGTTCAGTATCGCTTAGAAGAGATGCAGAGGGGTGTTTTCTTATGTAACATTTCTATCTGCAACATTTTACCTGAGGAAAAAAATCTAGAAAGGTAGCACCATATAAGTTGTTGTTCCTGGAGGTAAGGGAACTAAAGGGTAAAGGCGCAGGTAGACACTCACCTCTCCTGTTCTGACATCCGGTTGGGAAAGCACAGACGCAGAGAGGGGGTCTGTATAAGGCAGTGGATCCAGAACGGACCTGTACATTGAAAAACAGTAACATTAAATGATGCAACTTCCATTTCATCAACTTGATTACAAACACACTACCTCCCCAAAAAAACATTTGTTAATTGATTCGCAGGGGGACGACAATCACATGTACATCACAACTGACCAACTTTACAAGTCAGATGTGGGCAGTACCACATGGTACATAGCAAGCTACTAGTTACAGAGCTAGTTTTTACTAGTTTTTTTTAGAATAAACATGGTAAGTGAAAAACCTAATGAAATAGCCCACTCCCGACCCAATCTATAATTCGGCCGCTATATAACTTTGTATGCGTTGTTTGTTGGCAACCTTGTTATTTATGAAGTTTTTGGAAAAGATCCTGCTGGAACGATCCACAAATTATACCCACCCCAATGCACATAGCCAAATGAAGCCCTTCGTATTTCAGAAACAGTCTTTGGTACTTTATTTCTGCATGACCTTGAAATTACAAAGAAAGCTCATTAGCTAGCTAACGAGCGCTGGCATAGCTAAAACTAGCTACCTAGCTTAGGTGATAAGTAAAGTTATTTTCCAAGAGCTGGTTTAAAAAATAAATAAAAAACACTTCAACCACGTTACTTGCCATTCAGTGTGCACAATTGCGTTACAGCAGTTCCTAAGTCAAAAATAAGTACAAGTTCAGCAGGCCCACGTACCTAATCAACATTATACTATGACAACTTATATGTAACGTTATCATTACTTTCACAACTCACCAGTGCAGGAGTAGTGATGAACTTCGCACAGGCGTACATATTGGTTTAATGTGTTGACTGATCATCAACTAAAGACGAGTCACCTGGTTTTCTCTCTAAAAAAAAAGAGCTTGAGGTCGATGAGAATTTCTCCCCCAAAAATTAAGAAACAGCGAATCCATAAATTATGATATGTGCAAAACAACTGTCTTCACATAAATGATGTGTCGGTGTGGATCCAAAACGACTTTAGATAGAAGATTGATTGTTAAAATGTTTCTGCGCAGACCTCCATTTGCCTCCCCTTCACTTACCGGCTGCAGAGGTCGAAGCGGCGAGGAACAACTTCGCATGCCACAGAAGCCGTGTTTACTCAGATTCCCGGGTGTTGGGATTTACGACATCAGACATCATTCCCTGACACCTTTATTGGAACATTGGAAAGAAAAAAGTACAATGACAGCCTTTTCAATGTTGTTTCTATCAACCATCTATGTTTCTATATATCAATCAAATATCTATTGTATTCGTTTTAATGAAAATGTGACATGTTTTACTCATGCTCCCAGTGATAATAAACTCAAACTCAAGGTGGTAGTAGGACAAACTGAAAAGGGGTTCTTTCTACTTGTGTGTGTTCACCAATGATGTTGAAATGCTATTTTCTAATTCTCTGGGAATGTATGTATCAGTTTTACCCCACATATTTGTTTTAACCCAATAATAATTTTTAATTCTAGTTTTCCTGCTCTTTAGCCTTTTGTTGTATTCATATATGGCCAGTGCCATCCTTTTCAAATGTTCTCTTGTCTATTAGAATTTGACAAAAATGGATAAAACCATAAGATTTATTTATAGAGTTTGGTTTTCACTATTCGGGGCAGATCAGTTGTAACATGATCCATGTCCAGCAGAGGGATCTGTTGTGTAAGGCCTATGTTATGTAGCGGCAGCTAGGCAAGGTATCATTACTGCTGTACTGACCCAATCCCAATGTGAAACTTCAACCCTAACGCCCTGTGCACTTCAGAGATCTGAGAAGGTTTGACAGGAATATGGCATTAAATCTAACTAGCCTGAAGCCTCAGCCCAGCCTCACATTCAATTCGCGCAGATATGTACAAAATGTATTTCAGCAGATTTCGTGCATTTTTTGTGCATTTTTGTGTGGTTCAATTCGTTCGAAAATACACAAATTTATGTGCTACTTAATTAGTGTATTTTCGAACGAATTGAACCACACAAAAATGCACAAAAACGCACAAAATCTGCTGAAATACATTTTGTACATATATGAATTTAACCAGTAGGCACACAAGCCTTTGCAACAACCATATACGCGATCGCCTGTATTTCATTATTTATTATTTTACGTTATGAATATATAGATATTTTGTCTTTTTTAATCCCTATTAAAACATTGTGGTTGTATGCCTTTATGTACTGTTTTCGATTTTTCAGAACAGATTTTTCAGTATAGATTGAATGCAATGCATGACGGCTAATGGTGTTTTATTCAAATCAAATGTTATTTGTCACATACACATGGTTAGCAGATGTTAGTGCGAGTGTAGCGAAATGCTTGTGCTTCTAGTTCCGACAATGCAGTAATAACCAACAAGTAATCTAGCTAACAATTCCAAAACTACTACCTTATAGACACAAGTGTAAGGGGATAAAGAATATGTACATAAGATATATGAATGAGTGATGGTACAGAGCGGCATAGGCAAGATACAGTAGATGGTATTGAGTGCAGTATATACATATGAGATGAGTATGTAAACAAAGTGGCATAGTTAAAATGGCTAGTGATACATGTATTACATAAAGATGCAGTAGATGATATAGAGTACAGTATATACGTATACATATGAGATGAATAAGTAGGGTATGTAAACATTATATTAGGTAGCATTGTTTAAAGTGGCTAGTGATATATTTTACATCATTTCCCATCAATTCCCATTATTAAAGTGGCTGGAGTTGAGTCAGTGTCAATGACAGTTGGCAGCAGCCACTCAATGTTAGTGGTGGCTGTTTAACAGTCTGATGGCCTTGAGATAGAAGCTGTTTTTCAGTCTCTCGGTCCCAGCTTTGATGCACCTGTACTGACCTCGCCTTCTGGATGATAGCGGGGTGAACAGGCAGTGGCTCGGGTGGTTGATATCCTTGATGATCTTTATGGCCTTCCTGTAACATCGGGTGGTGTAGGTGTCCTGGAGGGCAGGTAGTTTGCCCCGGTGATGCGTTGTGCAGACCTCACTACCCTCTGGAGAGCCTTACGGTTGAGGCGGAGCAGTTGCCGTACCAGGCGGTGATACAGCCCGCCAGGATGCTCTCGATTGTGCATCTGTAGAAGTTTGTGAGTGCTTTTGGTGACAAGCCAAATTTCTTCAGCCTCCTGAGGTTGAAGAGGCGCTGCTGCGCCTTCTTCACGATGCTGTCTGTGTGAGTGGACCAATTCAGTTTGTCTGTGATGTGTATGCCGAGGAACTTAAAACTTGCTACCCTCTCCACTACTGTTCCATCGATGTGGATAGGGGGTGTTCCCTCTGCTGTTTCCTGAAGTCCACAATCATCTCCTTAGTTTTGTTGACGTTGAGTGTGAGGTTATTTTCCTGACACCACACTCCGAGGGCCCTCACCTCCTCCCTGTAGGCCGTCTCATCGTTGTTGGTAATCAAGCCTACCACTGTTGTGTCGTCCGCAAACTTGATGATTGAGTTGGAGGCGTGCGTGGCCACGCAGTCGTGGGTGAACAGGGAGTACAGGAGAGGGCTCAGAACGCACCCTTGTGGGGCCCCAGTGTTGAGGATCATCGGGGTGGAGATGTTGTTGCCTACCCTCACCACCTGGGGGCGGCCCGTCAGGAAGTCCAGTACCCAGTTGCACAGGGCGGGGTCGAGACCCAGGGTCTCGAGCTTGATGCCGAGCTTGGAGGGCACTATGGTGTTAAATGCCGAGCTGTAGTCGATGAACAGCATTCTCACATAGGTATTCCTCTTGTCCAGATGGGTTAGGGCAGTGTGCAGTGTGGTTGAGATTGCATCGTCTGTGGACCTATTTGGGCGGTAAGCAAATTGGAGTGGGTCTAGGGTGTCAGGTAGGGTGGAGGTGATATGGTCCTTGACTAGTCTCTCAAAGCACTTCATGATGACGGAATTGAGTGCTACGGGGCGGTAGTCGTTTAGCTCAGTTACCTTAGCTTTCTTGGGAACAGGAACAATGGTGGCCCTCTTGAAGCATGTGGGAACAGCAGACTGGTATAGGGATTGATTGAATATGTCCGTAAACACACCGGCCAGCTGGTCTGCGCATGCTCTAAGGGCGCGGCTGGGGATGCCGTCTGGGCCTGCAGCCTTGCGAGGGTTAACACGTTTAAATGTCATACTCACATCGGCTGCAGTGAAGGAGAGACCGCATGTTTTCGTTGCAGGCCGTGTCAGTGGCACTGTATTGTCCTCAAAGCGGGCAAAAAAGTTATTTAGTCTGCCTGGGAGCAAGACATCCTGGTCCGTGACTGGGCTGGATTTCTTCCTGTAGTCCGTGATTGACTGTAGACCCTGCCACATGCCTCTTGTGTCTGAGCCGTTGAATTGAGATTCTACTTTGTCTCTGTACTGACGCTTAGCTTGTTTGATAGCCTTGCGGAGGGAATAGCTGCACTGTTTGTATTCGGTCATGTTACCAGACACCTTGCCCTGATTAAAAGCAGTGGTTCGCGCTTTCAGTTTCACGCGAATGCTGCCATCAATCCACGGTTTCTGGTTAGGGAATGTTTTAATCGTTGCTATGGGAACGACATCTTCAACGCACGTTCTAATGAACTCGCACACCGAATCAGCGTATTCGTCAATGTTGTTATCTGGCCTTGTCGAAACATATCCCAGTCCACGTGATGGAAGCAGTCTTGGAGTGTGGAGTCAGCTTGGTCGGACCAGCGTTGGACAGACCTCAGCGTGGGAGCATCTTGTTTTAGTTTCTGTCTGTAGGCAGGGATCAACAAAATGGAGTCGTGGTCAGCTTTTCCGAAAGGGGGGCGGGGCAGGGCCTTATATGCGTCGCGGAAGTTAGAGTAACAATGATCCAAGGTTTTTCCACCCCTGGTTGCGCAATCGATATGCTGATAAAATTTAGGGAGTCTTGTTTTCAGATTAGCCTTGTTAAAATCCCCAGCTACAATGAATGCAGCCTCCGGATAAATGGTTTCCAGTTTGCAAAGAGTTAAATAAAGTTCGTTCAGAGCCATCGATGTGTCTGCTTGGGGGGGATATATACGGCTGTGATTATAATCGAAGAGAATTCTCTTGGTAGATAATGCGGTCTACATTTGATTGTGAGGAATTCTAAATCAGGTGAACAGAAGGATTTGAGTTCCTGTATGTTTCTTTCATCACACCATGTCTCGTTAGCCATAAGGCATACGCCCCCGCCACTCTTCTTACCAGAAAGGTGTTTGTTTCTGTCGGCGCGATGCGTGGAGAAACCCGTTGGCTGCACCGCTTCGGATAGCGTCTCTCCGGTGAGCCATGTTTCCGTGAAGCACAGAACGTTACAGTCTCTGATGTCCCTCTGGAATGCTACCCTTGCTCGGATTTCATCAACCTTGTTGTCAAGAGACTGGACATTGGCAAGAAGAATGCTAGGGAGTGGTGCACGGTGTGCCCGTCTCCGGAGTCTGACCAGAAGACCGCCTCGTTTCCCTCTTTTTCGGAGTCGTTTTTTTGGGTCGCTGCATGCGATCCATTCCGTTGTCCTGTTTGTAAGGCAGAACACAGGATCCGCGTCGCGAAAAACATATTCTTGGTCGTACTGATGGTGAGTTGACGCTGATCTTATATTCAGTAGTTCTTCTCGACTGTATGTAATGAAACCTAAGATGACCTGGGGTACTAATGTAAGAAATAACACGTAAAAAAACTAAAAACTGCATAGTTTCCTAGGAACGCGAAGCGAGGCGGCCATCTCTGTCGGCGCCGGAAGTAGTGGATATGAATAGAATGTGTGGATATGTTTGTTGCATTATTTGCGTATATTTGGATATCATTCTCACTTATTATTTTAGCCACCTATACATTAGGCTATATATTCCCCTTTTTCCTCTTTGCATCTTCAAAGAAATACACATTGCCATTTAATCTGTATTCATATTGTGACTTCTCCTTGGAAGAAGGAGAGAGGCACCCTAGGAGGTACGTAAAGGAGTTGATGAAATCTTGTTAAGACAATCAGGTGAGAGGAGGTCCTAACTAGTCAATGATCTAAATTGATCAAAACATGTAGACACTGTAGACTTTAAGGACAGGAGTTGCACACATGCCATAGAACAACATGAACAAGGAAGTGACAGACTAATAGTGCATTGTTGGTAAATGGTGACAGACTGACTGATTTGCAAGTAATAATAGATATGTATTTGTTATGCAAAGTGATTTGTAGATCAGTCAGTCTGTGTGGAGGAGGATGAAGACCTTTAGTGATCTGCAGGACATAGTAAAACACACATGCTATCAATGACATG
This sequence comes from Oncorhynchus nerka, assembly GCF_034236695.1. Lineage (NCBI taxonomy): Eukaryota > Metazoa > Chordata > Actinopteri > Salmoniformes > Salmonidae > Oncorhynchus > Oncorhynchus nerka. Next base: position 41,360,563 of record NC_088401.1, on the reverse strand, counting down.
CAGCTTTTCTCATAGACGGGGGAGGTTACTATGTGAAGGAATGTGTTAGGATTGGAAGTTTTCTCTTTTATGTTTCTTTTGAGATGGTATGGCCTCTGAGGACCCCCAAGACCAACTGGATGAGGCTATTAAAAAGGCAAAAAGACTGGCTGAGGAGCTCAACCCAGAACGGGTAATGTAACAAGTCGTACATTACTGGTAATTGTCACGAACCGGCTCAAAGCCCGTAACAAAGGGAGACAACGTGGAGATAAGGAGTAGCAAAATATGTATTTATTACCTAAAGCAACTAAGTATAATATACAATGGTGTGTGTAATCAGTAATCAGTAGTGTAAGTGAGTGTTTTGCATGCATGAATGTGATAATGCAGGGTGATGAAAGGTGCCAAAGCAAACAAACAAACGGCCACCAAGAACCACAACACAATCTACAAAGGGTGTTAGCATGGAGAGAGTCTCCTCCATGAATGGGGAAGTGGTGTATTTATCCTGGGAGACACCGGGCCCAGGTGTTTCCCATGTAGCTGACGACCCTCTCAACTCCGCCCACCAGCATCCTAATAAGGAAATAACAGAGAGAATACGGCAGACAGAGTGGGAGGGTCGTCACATAATGCAACCCCTACAGCTCCCATACGTGCATAAATATTCCCAACACAACTACAGCGTTATGATTTATCATTGCTTTATGTTTGTCAAAGTAGACCCCACATGCCACAAATGTGAATATAAACGTAAACTCCGTGATATGACCTGAACACGGGCATCAATGATATTGCCCATTGAGCATGAGGCACAAGGGTGCACTTGTTAGCATCCTTGTGAACCTCTACACATGTTAGCAGTGTGAGTGAGCCAGAACCTGGGTCTACTGCAGGTGCCTTTCCTCAGCTGACAAATCACTTCACCTTATGTGAAAATAAAAGTATTGCTTGTGCTCCATATGTGCACAAGCAAGCCATGCTTGTGGGAGACTTTTATTAGTGGGCCAGCCATGATAATTGAAATGCACTTTTTAGGAAAAGAAGAAGAAAAAGACAAACAAGCCTCCAGGGATTAGGTTCAGATGGAGACAAAGGGATGAGAGAGGACAGATTGTTTCTCAAACCAGGAAGGTAACTACATCCACTTCTGTTGGTAAGTTTCATCCTGTCTAGGTGTTTAATTGCATTGATCCCTGATCTGACTTCTTCCTTTCAAACATACTGTATCATAGCATATCAAACGTTTGTTGCCGTGCCGTAGGCCGGTCTAGTACCATCTACCCACAGTACATAATACATTACATGCAGGTCTGATCCCACCTTTCCCTGTCTCTAACTGTTGCCTGTCTCTGATGAAAATGCATATTTAACGAAAGGAGTCAGAATTCCAGCAAATCTTTTGAATTAAAAACACACTCCCTTCCCCTGTTTTGGTTAAAAGCTGAGTAAAGGGTTGGCGAAATGTAACCACTTTCAATTTATTGACAGAGCTATTATTGCAATAACTTACCATCAATGTTATTAAAATAATAGGTTTAACCATATAGCATTAATATAAATCCCAAAATGGCTTTATCAACTTCTGAATGTCCCTTGAAGTCTAATCCTTTCCTTTTTTTCATATCTTACTTTAGAGATGAGGACCAGTAGATTGGAATCCACTCCAGTTTTAAACATTGATGAAGAAATAGGTATGTTTAAATGGTTTTACTTTCAAAATTGGGGTCATCTTGGTGTTACTGAATTATACTGCACTACATCTTTATTTTGACAGTGATGCAACATTTTTAAATGTGTTTCCAGAATTTCAGATTTGAGATCAAATGTTTGATATGAGGTTACAGTACAGAATGTCACCTTTTATTTCAGGGTATTTTTAGACTTTTCTGATTTACCGTTTCGAAATGAAGGCACTTTATATGTCTAGTTGCAAGTTTTACTAGGCGTATGTACAGGATACTGATGGTAACACGATCCAACGAAATACTTACTTGCAGGTAGCTTCTCGACAAAGCAAATAAAAATGCTGGAGTGTAGAGACAATTTCAACATTTTAGCATCACTGTCCAGAGTGCAATAACAACATCCTGGCAGAGCTTTTTCCTCCACATTTCCTTTAATATGAAGCAATCTGCCATTCCACATTATAGAATTAGTCTTAGTTGAATTCATTCAAATCCACAATTACAGACAGTGGTTCCTTTTGTAACCACTGTCTGTAATTGTGAAAGGAGAGTTCTCCTACTCTGTAGTCAAAATACACTGAGTGTACAAAATATTCCTAATATTGAGTTGCACTCCCTTTTGCCCTCAGAACAGCCTCAATTCGTCAGGGCATGGACTCTACAAGGTGTCGAAAGCATTCCACAGGCCATGTTGACTCAAATGCTTCTCACAGTTGTGTAAATTTGGCTGTATGTCCTTTGGGTGGTGGACCATTCTTGATACACACGGGTAAATGTGGATCGTGAAAAACCCAGCAGCATTGCAGTTCTTGACACAAACCGTTGGACCTGGCAGCTACTACCATACCCCTTTCAAAGGCACTTAAATATTTTGTCTTGCCCAGTCATCTTCTGAATGGCACACATACACAATCCATGTCTAGATTGTCTCAACGCTTAAACATCCTTCTTAAACTTGTCTCCTCCCCTTTATCTACACTGGTGGATTTAACAGGTGACATCAATAAGGGATCATAGCTTTCACCTGGTCAGTCTGTCAGGGAAAGATAATGTTTTGTACTCAGTGTGTTGTTGCTGTTTTAAGAACATTCAGAATTTCTATTCGATGATGGGATCAAGTTATATTGTTTGATATTCCAATTTAGACTTTACTCAACATTTTGGTCTGCCATGTAATTGAATTTACTGTAGAATCAAAGCTGAGGTTTTTGGCTTGTCACACCATAGATTGTGCAGATATATTTGCTGTCACCTACTTACAGCCCTATGTGTGTTTTAATAGATTAATTGTATCATATTCTTAATTGAACCATTTTCCCATTTTTGTGTTTTCAAAAAAGCAATACTTTATAGAGAAATTAACATCCTCCTAGCTGACTTAGAAGACCCTGAGTGTTCAAATCCTGCTGTGCCTGGTGCATCACACAGTTGGAGTGTGAGGAAGGAACTCACAGGAGGGAGTCCAGGCCTGAGATGGTAGATTCTCTGCTGGCTGCAGAGCATGCTTCTCAGAAGATCTGTCAGTCATGCAATGTGAAAAGGGTTATTCTGCGATGTAGAGACTGTCTGCCGAAACAGCTTTACTGCGATGTCTCTACACATGCAAAGTTCCCCCTGCACATGAGTCCATGATCGAGGGGTTCTACACGCCCTTTCCTCCAACTACAGCCATATCTCTCCACAGTGATGGCAAATATGCACTTCATGAACAGGGTGTGTTTAAAAACAAATTGTGGCTGAATGTGTTATATCAAAGTTCAAATGTATTCTTGTTTATTGTTGAATATAAATATTGTCCTTGATTGTTTCTTACCATTGGATGTACCAGAGGTGATATGTGGTTGCCTGACAAGCACCATCCATGTTGGCCCTGGGAAACGTATAATACTTGTAGGAATAAATGGTATGTGCAATATCTACAAGAACCAAACAGTGATGTAGCAATGCAATGTAACACAACATTAATTCAGACTACATTTTTCTTAAGGTCGCTACAATGTCACAGTGCCTGTGCTTACCTGCACAACTTGTCTTAGCACCTGGACAGCAAACTTGGCAGATCTGATAAAGAATGGGTACTGGCCTGCAACTGTCAACTGTGACATCATATACCATGTAGATCTGTTCAGCTCTTTTGAGGAGCTGAAAGTGTCAGCCCCAGGAATGTCCCGTCTGGCGTTTATGCGGATTTTGGAGCAACGTACTGACTACTTTGGCAGGGTAACAATCAATTATACTCAGCTTTACCAATGTATGACTTCAGGTTAACTATGTTACAACACTTTGTGTAACATAACTTTATTTCCAGTACTATAACTATGTTTAAACTTCAGGTCTCTTGCTACAGTATGTGTTAGCCTCCTGCACCACTGTCCTGCCATGCACCTTATCTGTGCCCCTCTTGCATCCAATATTTCCTGCTGTTTACAACAGAAGTACTCGTCTTACTTTTGCATTGACTTTCACCTGCTTTGCTGTCAACACTATGTACTGGCCCTACTTTAACTCAAATCCAGTCAGCCATAGTGAATTATAGTATGTTTTGTTTATACTATTGTTGTATTGAATATACAGTATTTTCTTTATGTATTTTTCCCTCACCAGAACAGAGTGATCTGTGGGGACACTTTTCAAAAAAGCTTCTTTGAGTGGACGTACTGCCGCTCTGAAATGGATCAGGTCTGTGATATACAGTACTTTGACTTTCCAGCCTGTTCACCCAGCATGCTTGCAGTGTCTGTGGATGGGAACAAGAAGCTGTATCAATTCAAAAAAGGGTATGTAAAACTATTCATAATTTATCAAATAACACCGTACTCTATATCATTTAAACAATCCAAACAAGGTTTGCCTTTTCTTTGTCTAGTGTGAACGTTTTCAAATGCAGTGGAGGTCATTTTTAACTTAAATGTTTTGAGTTTGTAATGAAATGAATTATCAACATTGTCAAGTGTCCCACAATCAGTTACTGAGGTTGATTGCTATTTCATATGTCATATATTTAATGTATTTCACATATCCTTTCAAGGAGTGATGACAAAGGATTGATGGCGTATTTATTTGCAAGGATGAGGATGTCTGACTTTGTGAACTATGTCCATACAAAGACTAAACATGTACGTTTCCTGTGTATCGTCTAATCTGTGAAATAGGACTGGCCTCGAGCCATCTGACTCAAAGGCAGACTCGTTAGACACTATTCCAATAAAAACACATCATTTTGGAGAGATGGTAATCCTCTCTCCAAGTCCAGGGTCGTTACACCACTCCCTCTGTTCACAAATATAATACTTTACAAGTGCTTCTTTTTGACAGTCAATTTCCAACTTCTGATCTCCATTGTAGCGAACACAGGGAGTAGCTCAGCGCCCCATCTAGATTTTAAAAACCTAACCACTGTCCCGTTAACACTCCCCCCCCCCCCCGAAAACATTATTTCTACCTATACTCTTCTACTTCCCTTGTCTAGGGTTATGGAAAAGGGGTATGTGGAGCATCCCAGTGGACAGCAGCTAAAGAGCCATCAAGGAAAACAAACAACAAACTTGATGAAGAGGGACTCGAAGTTGCCGTCTGCCGCCAAGGAATACTTCTAAGGAGCCTCAACATGATGCGTGGAGAGATATTTGCGTACCCACTGTTCTTGCAGAAGGAATTGTCTGGCAGCAGGAACATACAATTCATGTGTACGGATGTGATCTTGCGATACGTTTGTAGCTCACTTTATATGAAGAATATCTAAATGCATATTCTCATGAAACTGATTAAGATCAAATGGTTGGCATGCTGATGCTCCATAAATGTTTCAATGGTAAATCATGGTGAATTTGGCCAAACATTTATGATTGACAGTGATACATGTGAGGGAGAGTGAGGAATACATTTGTGCATAAAGTAGGTTAAACTGGAGAAACGCGGTCCTCGGCCTTGATCCAGTCATCGTCCCATTTCTTGCCACTGTAAGACAAGAAAACATAAGGAATGTCATGTTTTTAAGCAGAAATAGATCATAAATCATTCAATATGTAATTATGAGCACGGGTTGCACCTATTCCTTTGAAAAGGGTTTTATGATTTTTGGTTAAACCTAATCTGACGTTGGTCAAGTGCCTTCCTCTCAAATATAATATTTCAACTACATAAAGTACCTTGCAAAAGTATTCATACTCCTTGGATTTCACCACATTTTATTGTGTTACAATGTTGGATTGAAATTGATTTAATTTATATTTGTCAACAAGCAACTCAAAATTAATACTCTAATGTCAAAGTGGAAGAAAATTTAGATTTTTTATATAGGCATGCCTAAGTTAGTTCACAAGTTAAATTTGGTTTAACAAATCACATAATATGTTATATGGACTCAATAGGGGTTAACATTATTTTTTAATAACTACCCATACAGCTGTACCCCATACGTAGAACATCTGTAAGGTTGTAACGGTTTTCTTCTGGTGAAAGAGAGGCGGACCAAAATGCAGCGTGGTTAGTTTTGTCCATCTTTAATAAAGATGAAAATACAACAATCTACAAAACAAGAAATGTGAAAAAACCGAAACAGTCCTATCTGGTGCCACAAACTCAAAGACAGGAACAATCACCCACAAGAGACCTAAAGAATATGGCAGCCTTAAATATGGTTCCCAATCAGAGACAACGATACACCTGCCTCTAATTGAGAACCACTCTAGGCAACCATAGACTTACCTAGAGTACTACTCTAACCACAATCCCATAACTACACACAACCCCAGACAAAATAAACCACATAAATCCCCATGTCACACCCTGGCCTAACCAAAATAATAACGAAAACACAGAAATACTAAGGCCAGGGCGTGACAAAGGTCCCTCAGTCAGGTATTGAATTTCAAGCAACAAAGACTAGGGATCTTTTCGAAAGCCTCATAAAGAAGGGCAGTGATTGGTAGATGGGTCACAATAACAAATCAGACATTGCATATCTCTTTAAGCATGGTCAAGTTAATTATTATGGTGTGGATTATGTATTAAATGTTCCTGAGTTGCCAAGTTCAAGTTTGGACTTAAATCTGATTGGAAATCTATTGCAAGACTTTTAAATTGTTGTTTAGACATGATCCCCAACATATTGACAGAGCTTGAAGAACTATAAAAATAATAATGGGCTAATTTTGCACAATCCTGGTGTGTTAAGTTCTAAAAGATTTACCCAAGAAGACTCAGCTGTAATCACTGTTAAAGGTGTTTCCAAGGGGTCTGACTACTTTTGCAAGGCACTGTAACATCCAATACTAAGGTACAGCCAAAACCATATGTATTTGGAGAGTGAAGATAAAATGTGAAATTTGGATCTTAAACTCCAGAATTTAAGATTTTAAATAAAACGTTTCATTTACTATAACTTTAATACACTTTAAGTGAATTTGTCCAAATACTTATGGCTTCTTCAAATTGGGGGACTATATACATAAAATTATTTACTTTCTAAATTGTGAAAAGGTGACCTGTACTATCGCCTCATATGAAACATTTGATTTCAAATCCAAAATGTTGGAGTTTAGAGTCAAATTGTACATTTTAAATTCACTGTCCAAATACATATGCTGTTGAGTGTACAGTATATCCTCAATTCATTCTAGGAGATTAGTTGAAGTAAACATACCATCCAGAGCATGGCTTCCACCTCACTTTCTGCTCCTGACCCTTTATTATGCAACAAATAAAAATGTCTGTTTTATTTTAAAGCTGCACTATGCAGAAATGGCTCCACAATGTCATGGTAGCTAATATCAGCTGTTTGAAGCTGTTGTACAAAACCAAAGTAAAAGACTCAATAACAAAACTTAAGAACGGGATAGAAATTACACACACTGTAGAACAGATCTACCGCTTCTTAGACTTGCTTTCAAGTAGAATGATGATCTATAACTAACATTTCTATGTGAATTTGGTCAGGCCATCCAGAAAGTTACATATTGCCACTTTAACTACAAGGTCTATGCATTGCAAGTTAACTACAATTGGTGTTGCACTAGGATTAGCCTGTAAATACAGTCACAGGAATGTCAATGTTCTGCAGATTTACCTCCTCTGAAATTCTATTGGCAAGAATCTTGAGAATAGGGAAAATCGTTTGCCCCCAGATGCACTGGACACTCTGAAACAATAAATGCATTAATATATTTAATCACCACCCACCAAAACATTAAAGTTAGCAGGACAGTCAATTGCATTATTCATTTTACATCTATGCCTAGCCTTAGACTACACTCTTAGAAATGGTTCTTTGTCTGTCACCATAGGATTACCTTTTTGGTTCTGGGTAGAACCCTTTTGGTTCCATGTAAAACCCAATAGAGTTCTACCTGGAACCAAAAAGGCTTCTACCTAGAACCAAAAAGGGTTCTCCTTTGGGGATAGCTGAAGAACCCTTTTGGAACGCTTCTTTCTAAGAGTGTACAGTATGCCTGCCTTCTGAAATGTAGGGGACCATCAATCACTGGAATTGTTTTATACATTTATTAAAATCATAATTGAAGTTATTGACGTCATTAACATTTATGAATAAACAAAATAAGTTCGATACTAATTTACCTTTTTGCATGTAGTCATATTTCCTCTTCCTTGGTCGGGGTTGGATCGGGTAGGATGGAGTATCATGGGGTTGGATACGGTTGGATGGGGTTGACTGCTCAGCGAGTTGGGTTTGTTGAGGGCGACACTTTGACAGGACTTTCTCCCCGTCTTCTTCGGTTTGGTGTGGGTGTAGCTTGTCTCCTGGGTGGTGGGGTTATTGGGGGTTTAACCTGGTTGGGGATCCAGGTGAAGCTGGTCTCCTGGATGGTGGGGGATATCGGGGGTTCAACCTGGTTGAGGATGAGGGTGTAGCTGGTCTCCTGGGTGGTGGGGGATATTGGGGGTTAAACCTGGTTGAGGATGAGGGCGAAGCTGGTCTCCTGGGTGGTGGGGGATATCAGGGGTTCAACCTGCATGAAAATGGGGGTGAAGCTGGTCTCCTGGGCGATGGGGGTTATCAGAGGTTCAACCTGGTTGAGTATGAGGGTGTAGCTGGTCTCCTGGGGGGCAACTATATCAGACAGTTCTTGGGCAGCAACAGGGGGATGGTTGGAGGGTTGTAGTGTGGGGGTATGACTGTTGATTGCCACTGCGAAATATAACATATTAAGGAAATGGGACAGAGAAGTGGACAACCGTTTCCAATTGGCAGAGGTGAGCATGTATATTTAAGCAATAAGGCACAAGGAGGTGTGGTATATGGCAATATACCACGGCTAAGGGCTGTTATTATGCATGACGCAATGCAGAGTGTCTGGATACAGCCCTTAACCGTGATATATTGGCCATATACCACAAACCCCCGAGGTGCCTTATTTCTATTACAAACTGCTTACCAATGTAATTAGAGCAGTAAAAATAAATGTTTTGTCATACGGTCTGATATACCAAGGCTTTCAGACAATCAGCATTCAGGGCTGGAAACACCCAGTTTATAAATAAACTTCTACACGGGATATGTGAAAAGAATGTGTTGAAATGTTGCTTGCCTGAACTAACTCCTCTACTTTAATAATAACAATAATTATACATGAAACATACATAGCTTTACAATTGTAGAAACTAACAAACAATCAATAATCTTACTAAACAGCAGCAGACTAAACAAAAGGAAGAAAAACATTAAACAAAATACTTTGACGCAAACATGCATCCTTTGTCCTGATCTTGTCCACATTCGGATTGTGCCCACATTTTTAGAAATGCGTCTACACATGGTCTTATCAGTCCACTGTGTCCGCATTGTGAACAAATTTACTGGTCCCGCCTTGTATGCTAATTCTTTGACAGATATTTTATTTATTTGAAGACACATATATATTCAATAAGTCAATGGTGCCACCTGTCAATGATTTTAGAAGAGAGGATGATTTAAATGGTTTTACTGTCAACTCCAGACGTGGTCAGGAAGATCTGATCACAATGCTTCTTTTACAGTTTTTTTCGATTGCTAAACGACAGTGGGCACAACTGGAGTCACATGTGCAAAACTCTAACTACATTCTGCACTACCAACAGTCACCTGAGCTAAACAGTTCACATCACCTGCAAAACTCATTCCAAGCAACACAACTCTTAACACATGGCTCAAAACACGCTCAGTGCAGCCAAACACTATGCACAACCCTCACTGAGATAACACACACTGTCACTCAGAACACACTGAGAGTAAAAACACTAGCATCAAACACCAATACAGAAAATACAAACGTTTGAACAATTTCAGTGACTTCATACAAAGTAATATTTTCTTCAAAGAAAAGAGTTACATTCTTTCACATGATTTATTAAATTTTTTAGAACATAACAATTCTTTAAGGTAAATGAAAATTAGCAGTTTGCTTCAATAGTCTAGTAATTTACGGAATTACAGTAATGAGAGAAAAAAGGTAGAAACTAAAAGTACATACTGTAATTCGAACAAATAATTGAGGGGCTAATCCTGCCTCTCTCTAGCATCAGGCCACAGGTTTTCTTCAACATCACATCTAATGTTTTCTCTTGCCATGCACCTGGGGAAGAACCTTCTGGAGTGCCTTATCCATCCCTGGCAGTCCTCTGGACTCGTGTCCTCACATCCGGCACGCATGGCTTCCAAAAGAGACATTTGGTCATGTGGGTGGTGACCAAACACTTTCCACCTCCAGGCAGAGAAAAACTCCTCTATTTTTTTTTTTTTTACCTTTATTTTACTAGGCAAGTCAGTTAAGAACAAATTCTTATTTTCAATGAATGACGGCCTAGGAACAGTGGGTTAACTGCCTGTTCAAGGGCAGAACGACAGATTTTTGTACCTTGTCAGCTCGGGGATTTGAACTTGCAACCTTTCGGTTACTAGTCCAATGCTCTAACCACTAGGCTACCCTGCCGCCCCATTGGGTTGAGGAAGGGTGAATATGCAGGCAGGTACAAAACCATAAATCTGTGATGTGTTGCAAACCAATCTGTGACAGCTGCAGTGGTGAAAAGCAACGTTATCGCAAACTATGACAAAAACTTGGGGGTTTCTTACTGGCTCCCCCTGTTCTGCTGGCACTAGCTGAGCATAGAGCTGTTCTATGAAAGCTATAAGCCTTTCTGTGTTGTATGGGCCAATGAGTGGTGTGTTGAGAAGCAAACCATCATTGGCCATTGCAGCACACATGGTGATATTTCCCCCCCTTTGGCCTGGAACCTCCACAGTGGCCCTTTGACCTATAACATTCCTTCCTCTGCGCCGTGTTTTGGCAAGGTTAAATCCAGCTTCATCGATAAATACAAATAAATGTGGTCTTTCCAGTGCTTCCACCTCCATTACTCTCTGAAAAACAGTAAGTGCACAGTTTTACTGTAGAAATGCTAGTGTTTTTTTTTACTGTAAATATTTTGTATAGCTGTGTACGTAACCTCAGATGTCTTACCTGGACATATTGGTATCTTTGCTCTTTTACCCGTTCACTGTTTCTCTCGAACGGTACAGTGTATAACTGTTTCATTGTAACTTGGTGTTTCTTTAGGACTCGAGCAATAGTTGTTGTGCTGACAGAATTAACATTTTCAAATATATCATTATCAGGCAGCACTCTATCTTGAATCTCCCGCAGTTTTATTGCATTGTTGACAACAACCATGTCAACAATAGCATTTTCCTGTGCATCTGAAAATATTTTTCCTCTTCCCCCTGTTGGGGGCAGCCTTTGGGTCCTGTTGTAAAAATATATTTTACAGTCAAACTTACTGTAATATATATATATATATATATATTTTTTTTTTAAATTTTTCACCTTTATTTAACCAGGTAGGCTAGTTGAGAACAAGTTCTCATTTGCAACTGCGACCTGACCAAGATAAAGCATAGCAGTGTGAACAGACAACACAGAGTTACACATGGAGTAAACAATTAACAAATCAATAACACAGTAGAAAAAAAGGGGAGTCTATATACATTGTGTGCAAAAGGCATGAGGAGGTAGGCGAATAATTACAATTTTGCAGATTAACACTGGAGTGATAAATGATCAGATGGTCATGTACAGGTAGAGATATTGGTGTGCAAAAAAGCAGAAAAGTAAATAAATAAAAACAGTATGGGGATAAGGTAGGTAGATTGGGTGGGCTATTTACAGATGGGCTATGTACAGCTGCAGCGATCGTTAGCTGCTCAGATAGCTGATGTTTAAAGTTAGTGAGGGAAATATAAGTATCCAGCTTCAACGATTTTTGCAATTCGTTCCAGTCTTTGGCAGCAGAGAACTGGAAGGAAAGACAGCCAAAGGAGTAGTTGGCTTTGGGGATGACCAGTGAGATATACCTGCTGGAGCGCGTGCTACGGGTGGGTGTTGCTAAGGTGACCAGTGAGCTGAGATAAGGCGGAGCTTTACCTAGCATAGACTTATAGATGACCCGGAGCCAGTGGGTCTGGCGATGAATATGTAGCGAGGGCCAGCCAACGAGAGCACACAGGTCGCAGTCGTGGGTGGTATAAGGGGCTTTGGTGACAAAATGGATGGCACTGTGATACACTGCATCCAGTTTTCTGAGTATAGTATTGGAATCTATTTTGTAAATGATATCACAGAGATCGAGGGTTGGTAGGATAGTCAGTTTTACAAGGGTATGTTTGGTGGCGTGAGTGAAGGAGGCTTTGTTGAGAAATAGGAAAGTGATTCTAGATTTTATTTTGGATTGGAGATGTTTTAATATGAGTCTGGAAGGCGAGTTTACAGTCTAGCCAGACACCTAGGTATTTGTAGTTGTCCACATATTGAAAAGCATGCATTTGGTTTTACTAGTGTTTAAGAGAAGTTGGAGGCCACGGAAGGAGTGTTGTATGGCATTGCTGCTCATTTGGAGGTTAGTTAACACAGTGTCCAAAGAAGGGCCAGATGTATACAGAATGGTGTCGTCTGCGGAGGTGGATCAGGGAATCACCCGCAGCAAGAGCGACATCGTTGATATATACAGAGAAAACTAGTGCTAAATACAAGTAACAGCTCATGCTGTTCTCTAGGTTACAAAATGTTGACCCTGAGGACCTGCATATTTGCGCTATAAATGGAGCCCAAATTGAGCTTGTTTCTCAATATAAGTACCTGGGTGTCTGGGTTGATGACAAGTTATCCTTCGTAACGCATATAAAAAAATCTAAGAAGCTAAGATTGAAATAAATCATGCCTTAGTATTAAAAATAGGAGAAAGATTGTTCAAGCATCACTTTTTTACCTTTATTTAACTAGGCAAGTCAGTTAAAAACAAATTCTTATTTTCAATGACGGCCTAGGAACAGTGGGTTAACTGCCTGTTCAGGGGCAGAACGACAGATTTGTACCTTGTCAGCTCGGGGATTTGAACTTGCAACCTTTCAGTTACTAGTCCAACACTCACCACTAGGCTACCCTTCCGCCCCACTTCTCCCCGTTTACATGCATGAGGTAACGTCTTGGACGCAGTCTATCATATGTTTTATCACAGGGGACAATTTTAGGACTCATCATTGTAGTCTGTATAAAAATGTGGGACAGACCTCTCTGTCTAAGAGAGCTGCATTCTCTTTTATTTATTTACAAAGCAATCTTACAGAAACTCCCTCCACATGTAAATTCATTCATTAAGATAAGAAGAAGTTACCAAACCCGTTCACGGGAATGGATAACACTAGAGATCCCTTCGGTCTCAACAGATGTCGGAAAATCCGTGTTTAGTTTTTTCCCCCTAATTTGTGGAACAATATGCAGAGTTCACTGCAGCTAAATGTACTGGTGCCAGTCAGGCAGTTTAAATGATTGATTGAGGAACTCTATGTAAACTCAGCAAAAAAAGAAATGTCCCTTTATCAGTCTTTCAAAGATAATTCCTAAAAATCCAAATAGCAAGGTCCCTGAACTCTTGTGTATTTTCACAGATCTTCATTGTAAAGGGTTTAAACACTGTTTCCCATGCTTGTTCAATGAACCATAAACAATTAAAGAACATGCACCTGTGGAACGGTCATTAAGACACTAACAGCTTACAGACGGTAGGCAATTAATGCAGACAGAAAAGAGCTTCAATTTCTTAATCATAGCCTCAATGTTGTCCCGCACATTGAAGATAGTTGAGTTGTCCCCGTAATCGTAATTTCAGATCATTCATGCGAGAAAAACATCACCCAGATAGGGCAGTCGTGTGAGAACCTCATCATGCAAGCAGTCAGACAAGTGAAAATTATGGTCAGTAGAGAAAACTTTAAGCTTGTCTCTCAATTAAAATAAAAAAAACATATCAATACTTTGCCCCTTAATTAACAGCTCACTTCTGTATGTTGTGAAAGCGTTACATGGTCGCTGCCCATATCATTGCATAGTGCAGAAAATACACGAGAGTTCAGGGGCCTTGCTTGAACAAAGTTAACCATTTTCACTGTAGTATCTAAAACGTCTTTCAAGCTGTCAGGCATTCCAGTGGCAGCAAGAGCCTCTCAGTGCCTCTCGGTGGAGAGCCCCTCGGTGGATGCTGCAATGTACCCAAGTGGTGTCGGGAGCAACTATCACTCCACTATGTCTCCCCGTCATGGCTTTTGCACCATCAGTACAGATGCCAACATCTTGACCACCAAAGTCCATTTGATGTCACAAAGCTATCCAGTAGTTTAAGAATATCCTCTACTGTTGTCCTGGTTTCCAGTGGTTTGCAGAAGAGGATGTCTTCCTTAATTACCCCCCATTAAACGTAACAGACATATACCAGGAGCTGTGCCAGGCCCGGCCACGTCTGTTGACTCATCCAGCTGTAACGCATAGAATTCACTGACTTCTTTGCGAAGCAGTAATTATTTCAAAACATCTCCTGCCATGTCACTGACGTGTCGTGAAACAGTGTTGTTTGATGGAGGCATTGTCTGTACAGTTTTGATGGCCTTTTCACCCCAGCCATATCCACGACAGCAGGAATAATTAAGTCCTCCACAATAGTATGGGGCTTGCCTGTCCTAGCCACTCGGTACCTCACCATATAAGATGCTTCTAGCCTCTTATTAATAGTATCCAATGCTTTTCACTCCTGTGAATGCTTATATTTCAAATTGGCATGCTTCGTTTCTAAATGTCTGCGCAAGAGTGAAGGTTTCATCGAGTTGTGAGATAGTACTTTTGCACATATAACACTGTGGCTGAGGAATATAATTGAACCCCAAATCAATGTAGTTCTCATCATATTTGCACCTCTTCGATGGTCCAACGTCCCGGTCTGTTCGGTGCTTTCCCGGGTAAGGGGGCAGTAGCTCTTCGGCTGCATCAGATTCACAACTGTCAGTGTCCATGCTAGCTGGGCTAGCAACAAATGTAGAATTACTGATGCTAGCATTGGACGTGCTCATGGAGGCAGAACAACTTGTGTCGTCGATCGGTGTCATACTGCTGGTAGTAGCAGTACTACCAGTACAGCTGAAACGATTTATCCATTTTCGAGCAAACGGAATTAGCAGCAGCAACGTTTGGCTACATACGGACTATTAGTGGAATTCCTACGAGGGTAACGGTTGGATGTTAATTATTTGACTAGGCTACCTGTATTAGACATTGTGTTGTTATTTCGCTCTACACTAGATGGTTTAATGTTTTTTTTTGCAGTGAAACAAGGCTACTCAGGCGAGAAAAACATCAGCCAAATGTATAGCCCCGTTGGAAAATCTAAATGGACTGTTTGAAAATGTGAATCACATTTTTTTGGCATACCCCCAACGTACACAGTTAGGGAATAGCCACTCTCGGACAAGGTGACGTATCAATATATTTGCCTATATTGACCCCCCCAAAAAGGAAATGCTAATTAGCTACTAATATAACTATAAATGTCATGATCTGGACGAGACTGACGAATTGAGGCAAAGGTAAGAATCTCTGGATTAACTATCTAATGTTAGTTAAATGTAGTAATGAATAAATTGGCAACATTTATTTAAATGGACAATTCTGTGAACTGTCTTGTGCAAGTTTTAAAATGACAATACCTGTTAGCAAAGGTGTCAGCTCAAGATGACGTGCAGGAGCATGCAGTGATTTGTAGTTTTGCATGATAACTTATTTGATGCTAATTAGCATTTTCAAATTAGAGAGTAAATAGAGCCACATATATGGATAAAAATCACCTTGTCCAAGAGAGATTTACATGGTTATCAAATTAGCACACCAGAGCAAGCCTACACTAAACACCCCTTATTTGAAGTGTTTCTAAAATCCCCTATGGCGTAAATTAATGTTGGAAAAACAATTGGAACCATTTCCATGTTTTGACCGCTAAGTTTTATGGGTATGCCTACGGGTACTGTGGTCAGATGCCACAGTCCAATCTAAATTAGATAACGCATATATAATGATATTAAGACAGATATTTGGGGGCTCCGGAGTAGCGCAGCGGTCTAAGGCACTGCATCTCAGTGCTTGAGGCGTCACTACAAACACCCTGGTTCGATTCCAGGCTGTATCACAACCGGCCGTGATTGGGAGTCCCATGGGGCGGTGCACATTTGGCCAATGCCAGCGCAAAATAAAATATTTGAAACATTGTACTGAAAGGTCAAGGACTGTAATAACAGGAGTGGGAAGGGGAGAATTCAATGCCCATTTTATTCGGCGGTGGACGTGGTATTGGGTGAGCATCCGCCCTCCGTTCATTCTGGACAGCACCGTGGAGGATGGAGCTGCTGAGTGGTTAATAAACTTTTTTTTCATGTGATAAATAGTCTAAATCAGTTGCCATATCAGATATGAAAATAAAAAGCTACAGTGGTATTATAATAGTGGCTTGTCTAATCTAGATGTCATCAAGATCTAAAGGTAGTGTAAGGAAGTGCTATTTCTTATGCAAATGACCAGCTTACTGCTATAACTGAGACAACGTATTTTCACAGTAAAACATGTTAGGTCCCATACAGGATAGCTCCCACACCCACACACACACATACACACACTAACTGCCGAGGACACACAGATAAGACATACACCCACACATTGCGAGGAGACACAGCCTTGACTTGCCGAGACAAGAACACACACGCATTGCGAGGACACACAAACTTGCCAAGACACATACACACACTCATTCCCTCTCCTGGGGATGAACTCCAAAGACAAAGAACTCTTCCAAACTGCCAATGGGACGTCGACACCAGTCTGGAGGGAACTGCCAATCAACTACCAGCAACCTACCAGAGGCCAGATCTACCAGAATCTACCTACGTCATACCCATGAATAAAATGACTGCACACAATGTATTCGGGGCTCTTGTCTGAAGGTTCCCTAAGGACTGGACGAACGAGAGTCCGTGCACGCTATGCCAGATATCTCTACACTATAAAATAAACTGTCTTTACTATATCTGATCCACCTTGTCCAGTGTTTCAACTTGTCTCCTGTATCGATTCATCAACAAATTGGTAGCGTGAGGATGGTTGCAACCCATGAATTCGGTCCATAGAGAGTTGATGAGAAAAGAGACGAGTTGACACAGATTCCGGACGGACGGGTGACCTGTCAAAGGAGCCATCGGGGGTTCAACTCACCTCAGGAAACTGATCAAAGAGCTCGACAATATAAGGTGGGCAGGACCTGTTAAATCAAAATCTGCATATTGTATTATAGTCAAAATCCAAATTATGATCAGTAGTACTGAATTGTGAGTATGAACCTCTGTTAAATTATGCAAATTGTCCAATAATGAAAGGCATCGTGTAAAGATATCTGTGCATATATACTGTCATTTCTTATTCAGATAGTCTGGCAATAGTAGATGTGAATCTACTAGGTGTACAGTGAGGAATTTGATGACTCTGAGATATAGTGTTGAATCTTATTCAGATAGTCTGGCAATAGTAGATATGAATCTACTAGGTGTACAGTGAGGAATTTGATGAATCTGTGAAATATTGTTAAAATCTTGTCCATATAGCCTGACACTAGTCGATGTGGCGCTCAGCTAGGTGTACAGTGAGGATTTGATGACTTAGTGAAATGTTTTGTTAATTAATGTGTATGTGATGATGAAATGTTTTTTATTTATTTATTTTTTTCACCTTTATTTAACCAGGTAGGCTAGTTGAGAACAAGTTCTCATTTGCAACTGCGACCTGGCCAAGATAAAGCATAGCAGTGTGAACAGACAACACAGAGTTACACATGGAGTAAACAATTAACAAGTCAATAACACAGTAGAAAAAAAATGGGCAGTCTATATACAATGTGTGCAAAAGGCATGAGGAGGTAGGCGAATAATACAATTTTGCAGATTAACACTAGGGTGATAAATGATCAGATGGTCATGTACAGGTAGAGATATTGGTGTGCAAAAGAGCAGAAAAGTAAATAAATAAATAATAAAAAAACAGTATAAAAACAGTATGGGAATGAGGTAGGTGAAAATGGGTGGGCTATTTACCAATAGACTATGTACAGCTGCAGCGATCGGTTAGCTGCTCGGATAGCTGATGTTTGAAGTTGGTGAGGGAGATAAAAGTCTCCAACTTCAGCGATTTTTGCAGTTTGTTCCAGTCACAGGCAGCAGAGTACTGGAACGAAAGGCGGCCAAATGAGGTGTTGGCTTTAGGGATGATCAGTGAGATACACCTGCTGGAGCGTGTGCTACGGATGGGTGTTGCCATCGTGACCAGTGAACTGAGATAAGGCGGAGCTTTACCTAGCATGGACTTGTAGATGACCTGTAGCCAGTGGGTCTGGCGACGAATATGTAGCGAGGGCCAGCCGACTAGAGCATACAAGTCGCAGTGGTGGGTGGTATAAGGTGCTTTGGTGACAAAACGGATGGCACTGTGATAGACTGCATCCAGTTTGCTGAGTAGAGTGTTGGAAGCCATTTTGTAGATGACATCGCCGAAATCGAGGATCGGTAGGATAGTCAGTTTTACTAGGGTAAGCTTGGCGGCGTGAGTGAAGGAGGCTTTGTTGCGGAATAGAAAGCCGACTCTTGATTTGATTTTCGATTGGAGATGTTTGATGTGAGTCTGGAAGGAGAGTTTGCAGTCTAGCCAGACACCTAGGTACTTATAGATGTCCACATATTCAAGGTCGGAACCATCCAGGGTGGTGATGCTAGTCGGGCATGCGGGTGCAGGCAGCGATCGGTTGAAAAGCATGCATTTGGTTTTACTCGCGTTTAAGAGCAGTTGGAGGCCACGGAAGGAGTGCTGTATGGCATTGAAGCTCGTTTGGAGGTTAGATAGCACAGTGTCCAATGACGGGCCGAAAGTATATAGAATGGTGTCGTCTGCGTAGAGGTGGATCAGGGAATCACCCGCAGCAAGAGCAACATCATTGATATATACAGAGAAAAGAGTCGGCCCGAGAATTGAACCCTGTGGCACCCCCATAGAGACTGCCAGAGGACCGGACAGCATGCCCTCCGATTTGACACACTGAACTCTGTTCAGTTAACTCTGTTAATTGATAGAGAAGTATAACCAGGACTAGGACTAGTGGAGTCGACATCCCACTAGGAGAATCAGTTGATAGATTAAGATTGGACTAGGAGTGAAGGAATTAAACCCGATCTCTCCAGATTGATGTGACTGATTGGCCGTTTCGTGAGACCGGGTAATATCGATTGGGGACTCTGTGGTGTAACTGTACTGAAAGGACCGCCGAGTCAAAAGTTTGGGCGAAGTTTTTCAACCGCCGTGTTGAGTAACAATTCCTTTTGTGCTGTTGGTATTGCATAGAACTATTTTGACAATCATTATAGAAGGCATTTGCATACACTGTCATTAACCAAAAGGTAGACGTTAGGGAGATGAAAACATTTAGCCAGGCAGTAGAAGTGGGTGTAGCTGTAGAATTACTCTAACAAACTGCCCCAGACGCTTAATACCTTACGAATATCTCTTCATTATTATTATAATAATTATATTTTAGTACAGTAATTCTACAAAACTCTTTGTGCACGAGGGTGAGACACAAGAGATAAAGGCTGTGTTGGCACCGAGAATACATCGCTGGTTTCGAGCAAGCGACGGGCTAAGTGCACCAAGATAGTTATTAAACTCAGACATAGTTAAACGCCAAAATGGCTTTTGTTACCATTCCCAAATTCAAATTCAACGATTATTTGGATCAGAGAATACAGGAAAGGTCAGGGGGAAAACAGGAATATAAATCGATTAAGAAAGTATGGGAGGGAGTGAAGTTGAGATGGACCCAGGCAGGTTATCTTAGTGGAGTCGCCCCGTCAAGAGGGCAACTCATCGCTATGTAGAGAGAACTAGGAGAAGCGGTAAATGAAGGGAGGGAAAGTGAGGCTGAGCGAAATAAGAACCACTTGTTCAGAAAGGAAGGGTCAAGGCACAGAGAGAGAGTTTAGGCTGAGATGAGGATAGGTACGTGGGCTATAGAAGAAATGAAAAGGGTCCGCCCATACAAAAAGCCAGACATGATGGGTGTGGTAACTGAGAACTCAGCTGACGTCAGAGACGACGCGAACACCGGACACAAGACACCCATGGCAACTGTTAGCAATTGGATATGTAGATGGGTGAGCCGGTCAAGGATCGATTCAGACTAAGTGGTAAATTTTATGACAAGTAAACAGTTTATTCAGAGTGAAAATATGTATTACAACGTAATTACGGCTCTTCCGTTAGTTCGTGTGGAACGGCAGGAAAGAGACCGTTCCTATTCAGTCCACCACTAATATACGGAACAAACAGAAGGTTGATCCTAGGAAGATCGGATCTCCGGATTGGTTCAGCTGGTAGTAGTCTTTGGTCTTCCGCCATTGGCTCAGTTGTCTGTCCGTCATCGTAGAATCTTCTTCGGGCACACAGTGTTCGGTTACAAAGGAGATTATGTGTAATGTGGGAGCTATCCTGTAGGGGACCCCACAGGCTTTACTGTGAGTTGTAGCCACGTAATTAGCAGTAAGTTAGTCACCTGCATACGAAATAGCAATTCCTTACAAAACCCTCTCTTCACGTCTCACCAGAGACGTGACACAACCTAACTGGATCCAGACACAAAGAGAAACTTCTCCCATAAGGGACTATGAAATAAGGCACGGTATTAAACAGAAATAGACATATATGTATTACCATCATGTTCTCCCTTCAATCCCACTATGTACTAAGTTGGCTACCAGCCACCTAGGAACTTACAACCCTCATCTAACAGAGCAGAGAACAACAGCTCAAAATAAAAGTAAAAATGCTTGTCTACATAAGCCAACTTTTTCCCGCAGGAAAAGTTTTGGTTCCCTCTTTTCACATCTCCAAAGAGATGTGACTTAAACTAGGGAAGTCAGGCGGAATAATCCACTTGCATAACACATACATACATCCCCCCAAGGCAACAGCAGATATAGTATAAACCTAATAGGCACTCTCCTCCTCATCCTCGAATTCAAGTAGGTCTTTATCCAGCAGAGGAAACATCTGGGAAGGGGAGGAAGGGTCAATAGCTCTAGAGATGACCCTAGTAGTAAGGGAACGGATGCATGGAATGCAACAGCATCCACAGAGAACTAAAATGGCAGCGAACACTGAAATGGATACCAAAATGGAGGACATCAGGGTTCTATATTTACCAAACGCACTCATCCAGGAATCCCACATCGAGGTATCTATCCCAGAATGAGATTTCATTTTACCATTAAGCGTCCGCAGACCTTCCAGAGCGACCGTCAAACTACCATCCGAGGCTGTGTTATTAGGGATGAAAGTACAACACTGGTCACCAAACATAGAGCAAACTCCGCCCTTCTCAGAGAGTAACATATCAATGGCAATACGATTTTGGAAAGCCATCAGGCTGGTTGCAGCCAGTTGACCATGTACTGCTTCAAAACCCTGCTGAGTCCAGTTGCCTAGTCTTTGGACGTTGTAATGAATATAGTTAATACGATCAACATTCTTGTTAATTGTGCACCACCAACAGATGGATGATTCAAACCCTGCAGCTACCTGATCTATTAACTTATACTCATCAGGCACTCCCCTAGGGACTCCGATAGCGTCTATGTAGGAGGGGTCTCCACTAGATGGGGTGGTGGTTCTCCTGAAACGTCCCCTATATCCGAGATTCACTCCCTGGATCCGCAGAACAAGGTCCTCGGCTCCTATAGGGTAGATAGAAACAGGCAACAAGAGAGTAACAAGTGCACAGCGTCCAGTACTGTTGGAGGGTAACTTATCAAACAGGACCGTACTACCACACCACCACCACACATCTGCTCTGGAAATTGGCCTGAGGCTCCCCCTAATATTAATCTTATCCAGACACCAATCCGCAGGAATCCCTCCCACCTCGGTTCCTCCTCCCGTCATATTGACACAAGTAAAATTTGCCCTTGCAACCTGGTTGGAAAACACTGGGTTCCTAGTGGTGAATTTAGTAACCGGATAGACCTCATCCCAGGCAGTACAATTATCCCTGGGGTTATCTGTAGTCATAAGAGGGATTAGACATGCTAGAGTCACTACTGCTGGGACAATGCGGAGCAATGGACGAGCTCCCATGCACACCACACAACTCTGCCTGGTGATATTTGCAGCTTCCTCGGTCAATAATAGCCAATTATTGGAAAAACCTGAGATTCCTGTGGCTGTTAAAATTACATCATCCGGACTTTTAAGCCTGGATATGGCCTCCACCGGGCCAAACAGTGGGGATGACGGGGACCCTTTTACGGGTGTGGCCATGTCATTCCTTACTGTTACCGAAGTCGGTTTAGAATTATTAGTCACGCAAATTCGCCACAACCAATAACTGACCCCGGAATTCCCTGGGGCCAGTATGAAATCATAACACCCTAAGGGCTGGCCCCCTGGCCTGACAGTAAGTTTCAGTCCCGTATTTGTCTTAGTTAAAGTCAGTCGCTTCCGCCATTTTACTGCCCCCTCGTCTGTTGTCCAGTCTTCCCACCCATTACCTGTCTCCCCCACCAAATTCCTCCAAGACCAATCTCCAACCTTCCCTAATGTCATATACCAGACATGTCCGGCAAACCGGAGTGCATTGGCCCCCACCTGTTCCCTCCCCTTTAGCCTAGAGTACCCTAAAGTTCCCCAAGGGATGTTAATGATATTGGTTGCGTGTGCGGGGACGCAAACGGTCGTGCTCCGTATTTCGTTGGCCTTACAATCAGTGTCAGGGGTGGTGGAATGCCTCTTATGCAAATGATTGGTCAGTTCTATATGTGCCATGGATGTGGTCAGGTTGGATGACCCATTAGGGGTCCTAAATCTGCATGTAATGTGGGTGTATGATGCTCTAATACCCACAGGAGAATCCCCATGGAAACTCCTGTGACTACAATGAAAATAACAAACACGGGGCCTGATATCCCCAATCTCGTCCAGGGATAGCCCCTATCTCTGGACGACCTGTTAGTTGGTGTGCTGGGGAGTTGCTCCCACATCCTCACCAACTAAGGGTTCTGTGGTTGTAATCAAATTTAGGTCGCTCAAATCGACCCTGACTTCAGTCAGAGTTCTGGAAGGAGTCGGTGCTGGTGTACAATGAGTCAGGTGGTGCCAAGGTGCGCCCGATTTACCTTTGACCTGGACTGAGTGTGAAGTAACCTCCTTCACTTCGTACGGTCCAGTCCACCTGGGATCCGCCCACTTTCTTTTGTGGACCTTGATCCTTACCCAATCGCCGACCTTTACCCTCAGTTTCTCCGGATCTCCCGTCAGCTCCCCTCATGGACTTTGTGTATCTGTTTGGAAAGAGCTGCGGACAGTTCCGTCAATTTTCTTACATAGTCAGACATACCTATCTGGTGTACATCAAGAGGGGGCATATGACCTCCCTCTCTTGGTGGACCTGGCATTACTCTCCCTGTCATTATTTCGTGGGGTGAGAGATGAGTCCCTGCCCCAGGTGATGACCTCATGGCCATCAACGCCAGTGGCAGGGCCTCCACCCATGTCAGTTTGGTACCAGCACACACTTTGGCTATCTTACACTTAAGAGATTGGTTGCAGCGCTCCACAAGGCCTTGGGCCTGCGGCTTATACACGGAACCAAACTTGTGTATAATGCCGAACCTCTCCTCCACCTGTCTCAGATGTTTGTTTACGAAGTGGGACCCATTGTCGCTTCGGATATGTCTAGGGACCCCATATCTAGGTATTAGTTCTGACTGCAGCCACTTAATGACCGTTTGCCCATCCTCCTTAGCTGTTGGAATTGCTTCTACCCATCTAGAGAATCTATCTACCATTACTAGCAAATATCTCTTCCCGTTCTTTACATTGTCTTCTCCCATGTCTGTATAGTCTATACTGATGTCTTGGAAACATGCGTTTGGCACCGGGTAAGCCCCCATCGGGGTTTGGTAGGGCTTCTTTGGATTGTGGCTCCCACATATGTTGCATTCGTCACAGAATAAATCTGTCATGTCCTTCATGTGGGGGTGCCACCATATGTATGAAACCTTCTGTAAAGTTCTGGGTTTCCCTTCATGAGTGGGTCCATGGGCTTCCCTTATCAGTTCTGGACAGAGATTAGCCGGAGCCACCAGTCGGCCGTCATGGCATCTCCATATTCCATCTGGTCCCTTGGAGCCTCCCTTCTGTGTCCAAACCGAATGTTCGTAAGGGCCCGCCTCTTCCTGTAGTTCTAGTATGTGTTGGCTTGTCAATTCAGTCCTTGCCGGTTCTATCCCGAGCACCATCTGTCGGGGCTGTATCCTCCTGCGGCCTTGGCTGCCAGGTCTGCGGCATCATTTCCTTGATTGATTCTGCTGGTCAGTCTTTGGTGGCCTCGGCATTTCATTATGGCCACTGTTTTTGGTAAGGACACGGCATGCATCAAACGTTCCATTTGGGCTCGGTGCTTGATGGGTAGGTTACCTGTGGTGGTAAAGTTGCGCCTAACCCATTGTGGTCCATCTATGTGCACAGCTCCGTGTGCGTATGCCGAGTCCGTGTAAATGTTTACAGTTTTTCCTTCGGCTTTCTCTAGAGCTTGAGTCAAGGCCACAATTTCCGCAAGTTGTGCCGATGCTGGCTGGGGGATAATTCCTGATTCCAACGTGACATGTGTTTTGTCATGCAGCTGCTGTACAACCGCATAGGCAGCTACGTTTCCTGTGTCTCCTTGTAGCAACATCCGTCTGTGTACAGCCATAGGTCTGGAGATGTCAGTGGTTCATTTTCCAGGTCTGGTCTCAGTTTGAGCTCTTGTGCTGCCCTCTCTTGGCAGGAGTGTGCTAGGCCATCTTCTGCGGTAAGTGCATCTGCCATGTTCTTGTCGGTGTTCACAAAGGTGATGTGTGACTGGGTGCACTTGTTCTGGATTTTGTTTTTTCTGTCCGCACTGAAGGTAAATTCTTTGCTGATGAGGTATGCTGCCACCCCGTGGTGGGTGTGTATTTGCATCTTGTGGCACATTACCAGATGGGCTGTCTTCTCAATCGCCTTGGCTACCGCCGCAACGTACCTGGAGCAGGCGGTCTGGCCAATGTGGTCAAGTTTTGAAGAGTGGTACATAAGTACTCTTCTCTCCCCCTCATGTTTCTGAAAAAGGACGGCGGATGCAAAACCTTCCTTTTCAGAAACATCCAAGTGAAATGTTTTACCGTAGTCTGGTGCCGTGAGAGCAGCAGCCACAGACAGGTCAGTCTTCAGGTGCCCAAACGCCGTTGAAGCTTCAGGAGTCCATGTAAGTGGGGCCTGTAGGTTTCTTGGGCCAGCTTCTCGAACAATTTCTCTCAGAGGTTCAGTTCTTTCAGTATAGTCTGGGATGTGAGTACGGCTGTATCCCGTCAACCCCAGGAAAGAGAGCATTCCTGAAACAGTAATGGGCCTGGGATGATGTAAGATTGAGTCTCGGTGTGATTTTGAGAGTCCGGCCCCCTCGCTTGAGATTTCCCTTCCCAGGAACAGAACGGTTCGTCTGCATGATTGGACTTTTGACATCTTGACTTTGTAGCCTTTGACTGCCAGAAAGTCTAACAGGGTTTTAGTCATTTCTAGACAGAGGTCTGAGGTGGGAGCCCCCAGCAACAGGTCGTCTACGTATTGTATGAGTATCACTCCTTCTGGGATTTTCAGTTCTGCCAGGTGAGTCTTCAGAATATAATTGAAGATTCCCGGGGAAGAAGTGTAACCTTGGGGAAGTACGGAATAGGTAAATTGCTGATTCTCGTAGGTAAAGGCAAAAAGTGGCTGGGAAGCCTCATCCAATGGGATGCTGAAAAAGGCATTGGCCAAGTCCACTACGGTGAAATACCGATGTTTGGGTGACAGGTTGCTCAGTATGATGTATGGGTCTGGAACCGGGAGATCGATGGGTGTGGTAACTTCATTTACAGCCCGGAAATCTTGCACCATCCGGTATGTTTCTCCTCCTGCCTTCAGAACAGGAAGTATGGGGGTGTTCCAGGGTGACCAAGTCCTGTATATGCACCCAGCTCCAAGGAGGCCTTCGATAGTGGGTCTGATCCCCTCAGTCTGTTCTTGCTTCAATCGATATTGGGTTCGAAATATTGGTATCTGTGCCGGATTGGTTAGGGTAATGCACACTGGTTTGACCTGTAACTTTCCCACGTCAAATGGTGTGGTTGTCCATATTGCCTTGTCTATGGACTCCAAGACAGCAGGAGAGGAAGGGTGATCAGAATATGGTTTCCCGTGATGCCTGGGGAGAGTGAGGCGCTCAGGCTGGCACTGTTCTTCAGTGTCCACCATGGTCAGACGCCACATCTCTTCGGTGGTGGCCTTCAACAGGCCTGGTGTACTAGTCGCTTCCCAAGTGAGTTTCGAGGCCCTTTTATCATTGGACCCAGGCTTCGGGCCTCATGTCCATTCCCTACTGCGAGGGTCACGTGTGGAGCAGAGTCGGGTCCCAGTTGATACCAAGGTTTAGTATGGTGTGGGAGTATGACTAGGGCTGCCACCCCTCAGGGCCGCACACGATGGTAAGGCAGTGTATGTTTGGGGTAAGATGCATCATGTTTTCATCCCAATCTTGTGTGTAAGGTGTGTCTTCGTCGTCAGTGACGTTGAGAGTGCAGTGCAACTCTGCCAGTGGTGTCTTATAGGGATGAAAGGTGTATATAAGCTTCCTCCATTGGTTGAATTGAAATTGGATGGCAGGAGTTCCAGGTCCAGATTGTAGACACTTGAGCCAGTAAACCTCCTGTGTGGTGGATAGAGCAGGTGCGGGCAGAATTGGGAGCATCAGGATTCGGGCCCTTGGCGGTGGATCGAACGCGACCTCCACACCTGACTCAGTTAGGTAGATTGCGCATCCTAACTTACAGAGTAGGTCTCGACCTAGTAGGTTGATTGGGCAATTTGGACAATATAGGAATTGGTGTTTCAAACTGGAAGGGCCCCACTGGAACAATAGGGGAGTAGTTTTGTATTGATCTTCAGGATTTCCTGAAACCCCACCACCTTTACCTTGTCTGAAGAGAGGGTTTGATTAGAATTGATGGCGGAATATGTACATCCCGTGTCCACAAGGAACCTGTGGGTGACCCCTTGTACTACACATGTAATAGTGGGTTCCGTGTGGACAGAGAATTGTTGGCCATCTAACCCGACTGGTGGTGGTGGGCAGCCTCATTCCCATGGGGGATATCCTCGGACATCCCCTGGAAGGTGGGACTGGTAGGAGGTGCTGGGTTGTAGGCTGGTTGATATCCCTGACCAGGGGCTGGTGGATATCCCTGTGCAGGGGCTGGTGGATATCCCTGGGCAGGGGCTGGTGGATATCCCTGTGCAGGGGCTGGTGGATATCCCTGGGCAGGGGCTGGTGGATATCCCTGTGCAGGGGCTGGGTACCTTGGGGCCCCTCTTCCCCGTTGTCCACCTCTCCTCCCCCTGTTGGCCAAGAATGACTGGCGCTGCTGTGAGAGGGGAGCGGGGCAGTCTCTGGCGTAATGGCCTACGTGGTTACAGTTGTAGCAATGAATGGGTCTTGCTTGTGGCGGTCCCCCCCCCCATGCTGGTCCTGGGGGGTTGAAGTAACTCGGCTGGGCATAACCTCCATATCCGTAGCTTGCTCCTGGATTTGGAGGGGCGGCGTATACGACCGGTGCCTGTGCGAGGGTCGGTGGTGCTGGAGCGGCCACCAACATCTGGTTCATGGTCTGAGTGAGAATCTTGGCTATATCAGTGGGTTCCTCCGCCACCATTTGCTTTTTTGGCTTTGCGGTCTTTTGGGCCTCATTCAATTGTAATTTGACCAACTGGAGTTGCAGCGACAGAACTTGTGAATCAGCCGTGCCCTTGTCTTTGTTGTATTGAGAGATGTGATGGTGGACATGGGAGTTGAATTGGGTAGTGGGCAAGGCCATCAGCCCCACTGTGGCCCTTAGCTTGTTTTTCACCTCTGTCGGCGTCCCATTTACCACCATCTCCTTCCACATGCTGAGAGTGGTTCCGCTTTGGTCATGGGATTCAATGTGGACTGACCTCCAGGTGGTCTTGGCCCTATCTAGGTATTGAGCTGCCTGCTCCCCGTCTTCCATCGCAAAAGAGGTAAGGGTTGCGTAATTTTTCTCGGTGGGATATGCCCTTCTGAGCTCATTCCACAGTGATACTCTGTATTTCTCAGGTTCTGTTGCTGACCCCAATTTTCCCAGTCCTGCTATGTTTATTAGGGCATTCATGGTCGTGTAGTCGGTTGACCTAGCCAATAAGGCCTTCATGTCCCCCAAGGCAAGCCGGACCCCGGAAGTTAGGGACTGAAGCTGAAGCAGCCAGGCTGAGGCTCCCCCATGTAAGCTCGGGAGCTGTTCCATCAGGGCCGTTAAATCTTGCATCTTCCAGGCAACGTATTCCTCTCGGTGCGTTGTGTCGTCCATCCTGAGTGGCATTTGATGCGACCCATGTCGTCTTTGGGCTTCTTCTTCTTCTTTTCTCCTTTGTCTGGCTATGAGGCGCCTCGACCGTCTTACTGCCGTTTCAACGGGGGTTGATTTTCCCTTAAAAACTCCTTGTATCAGGACTATTTCATCCGTTTCTCCTGCGACTTCTTCCATGAGTTTCAGTTGGCTTTCTGCCTCCCATACACCTGCGGCCGTGAGGGGAACGTCTTCCCCTGTCTCCTCTTGTGGTTCCATATCATCTCCTTCCTGTTCTTCCGGTTCGCTGAAAGACATTAAATTTTCTTCTTGTCGGCGGCCACTTGTGAAATACTCCTTACTAATATCGCTCCTTGGTTCCCTCTATGTTCTCTGTACACACTGGATGTGCAGGAGGTGGGGGTTCTCCTCCCCTCTGACTTCAAGCTGCTCCCGTTGCCCCCTGCTCCATCTATGAATGGATTCCTCGTGTGGCCACTGGGCTGGAGCTGTTCTCGCATAGCTCGAGGGGCATGCATGTCAGATGGCCCTGGTGTACACCTTTGTGCGCCCCCTGGTGTGGAGTAATCCTGTGGGCCAGGCTTTAATTCTTCACATTCCAGGTGGCCCCCTGTGATCAACGTATCCCCTCTAAGTACTCCTTCTTTTTACAAGGAACACAGGGGCCTGTGTTGACGCGGGCCCGGCCCTTTTCCCCTTTTCAGTATAATGTGGAGGCAGATTTGGTAGCACCGGGTAAAGGGGTCGGGTCGTTGAGGGCACATGTGTTGGCGGGGCAGAGGGCAATGGATTTGGCGCCATCTCCTGGTGGTGGTCCGTCTGCTCATCTTCCCCTTGTGAGGGAGTGGCCACCCCCATCATTTCCGTTTTTTTATTCAGTTTTGATCTTAGCGCCTCTTCGATGGCCCAAGTTCCTATCTTCAATTCCACTTCTGCCCTTTCTCTCTGTTTAGTCCCTTCTTTCTTAAATACGTGATTTTTGTTCTTTTCTGCCTCGTTCTCTCTAGCTTCCTTCAGCGTCTCTCTTAACCCACATTCCATTGTTTTCAGCTGAACTGCGGATGGGGGTCCCCCTCCTAAATAACCTTCCTGTGTCCATTTTAGCTTTAATCCCTCCCAAACTTTCTTCATGTGCTTCCATTGTTCCCTTCCCCCTGATCTATATTCTATTTTTTGTTCTAGGAACTCATTAAACCTCAGCTTTGGAGTATTGGGGGTCGCCATTGTGAATTTGCTTTAATCGTAATTTTATTTAATTCAATCGGAATTTAATCGTAGTTTTATTCGGAATTCTCTCCTTTTATCTGAATATAGTTAGTATATACTTCGCCCAACGTTGACTAATAACCACTATGTACTCGAAGAGAGACTGCTGCACGTGCTCTGTCTTATCTCTGAGCTTCTCCTTTGTATGTTTTAGTTCGAGAAAAACGCATGGGTCGGTATAGCGTTTGTGGAGCGCACAACCAAGGGATCTATTCGACTAATTAATCTCAACATTCAAATATTATATTCAGATATTATTTCAATTATACATCAGTCATTTCGTTACTAATTATACATTTAACACAGAAGTCATAGGTACATACAATATAGAGGTTCCGGATTTATCCAATATCCCTTATTATACTTGTATCTCTCTCTCTCTATCTAACCACCAACAATCTTAATGGAAACAATTACAACCACCTTGTATTTTAATATAAACAGTTACAAATAGACAAAACATACAAATACAGGTTATATTTCTGACCTCTTATTAAAACGACCCCTATCAGACCGGACAAAGCGGATTTACTGGATAGAATTCAACTTCTAGAATCCAATTCTATCCCCTACTGATCCCTATCGCATTAATCCCTATCAAAATTAATACACGTTATCTCTCTGTCCCCTGAAAGCCGATCCCTATCGGTGAACCTCTTATCAGTCTAGCCTCGACCGATTCCCGGGACAAAATTGCAATTTTTTCCCCTCGGCGTTAGGTTTAATGAATAGTGGTTAACTATCCCCTGACTGATCTCTATTCCCGACTCTTATCAGTGAATTTCTCAGACTAGCCTCTACCGGTACACGGGACAAAATTCCCCTCGGCGTTAGGTTTAATGAATAGTAGCTAACTATCCCCTGACTGATCTCTATTCCCGACTCTTATCAGTGAATTTCTCAGACTAGCCTCTACCGATACACAGGACAAAATTGCAATTTCTTCCCTCGGCGTTAGGTTTCTGACTGATCTCTATTCCCGACCCCTATCGTGCTAATCCCTATCCGCATTGATACACATATCCGAACCCTATCGAAACTGAATTTATATATGTTCGACCCCTTTCGGAATTATTTAGGCCTCTCATCAATTGAAAGATATCAGACTGTGACTGATATCTCATCAGTGATTCATATCACACCGGCCGTCGCCGGTTCGTTACTAGATATGTTCACTACACTGTTCTTTCGACTCGTCAGCAAATTATAAATTTACACAAGAATTCATACTTACTCGGAAATACTGATCAAAATTTAGGCAGACTATACGACAATATGCAAAGTTTGATTTAACAGGTTTTGCTTACCTTATTTATGGTGCACCTTTAGATCAGTTTCCCGAGTTGAGTAGAATTGTTGTCCACCCCCCGAGAATCAAATCACCCGTCCTTCTCGGATCTTCCTCTCCACGCGCTCACCCCTCTCTCACACCCAATCTGCTCGCTTCGACTGGACCGTTAGTTAACCATCCTCTGCGTACCATTTCTGTTAGCAATTGGATATGTAGATGGGTGAGCCGGTCAAGGATCGATTCAGACTAAGTGGTAAATTTTATGACAAGTAAACAGTTTATTCAGAGTGAAAATATGTATTACAACGTAATTACGGCTCTTCCGTTAGTTCGTGTGGAACGGCAGGAAAGAGACCGTTCCTATTCAGTCCACCACTAATATACGGAACAAACAGAAGGTTGATCCTAGGAAGATCGGATCTCCGGATTGGTTCAGCTGGTAGTAGTCTTTGGTCTTCCGCCATTGGCTCAGTTGTCTGTCCGTCATCGTAGAATCTTCTTCGGGCACACAGTGTTCGGTTACAAAGGAGATTATGTGTAATGTGGGAGCTATCCTGTAGGGGACCCCACAGGCTTTACTGTGAGTTGTAGCCACGTAATTAGCAGTAAGTTAGTCACCTGCATACGAAATAGCAATTCCTTACACAACCACCACCACCCCATCAGCCCCGCCCTCTCTATACCCGGCCCTGCCAATACCACTGGAAGAGAAGGCTGCAGCGCCACCTCCCTATTCTCAAAATCCAATTTGAAACTTCAGCTGAAAGAAGCGCAGGGGGAAACAAACCAAAGAAACAGATCTACAGACATTGCTGATATAGTCACTAAAACACTCACCCAGATGATGAAGGGGGTCCACAGGTTGCATTCCAGCCACAATGGATTCCAGGACTGCCTAGAGGGGGAGTTTGCTACAACTGTAGGACACCCGGTCACTACGCCAGGGACTGCCCATATCCACTGTCTCAACCTCAGCGCCCACCCAGGGGAGGAAGGCCCTTCTACGGTCCACCTAGAGGGAGGTGTGGCTACAGGATATCCCTTCAGCCACAACCACAGCCGCAATCAAGAATTCAGAGTGAACAACCTGCATACAACCACCCAGTGCCATTTGCCTCCTACCCACCACAGCAGGCGCCGTCCCAGGGTATGTCAGGAGAATACCCCCCTTGGCAATGAAGCTGCCCATCATCACCACGAGAGAAGGAACTGACCTCTCTACGGATGCCTCTCTCACCTCCCCTGACTACTCCAAGTGGTGCAGCAGGCCCAGACGGCTCACACGTTACCCTTGAATCAGCCAACATACTTCAACCAGCACCTGCCCAATTAGATGAAATCATCGGATTGACGCAGGCCCTCATCAGAGGAAAAGGAAAGACTGTGAATATCTATACAGACTCAGCCTATGCCCATGGAGCAGTCCACACTGATGGACCCAGAACTTTTACGAGAAGCACATAGCCACACACACGAGGGCAAACTAAAGACTCTACAAAAGGTGTCTCACACATAGGGTGGCATCCACACATGAAAGACATGACTGACTTATTTTATGACGATGATTTATTTTGGGACGAATGCCACATTTGTGGTGGCCACAATCCTAAGAAACCCTATAAGACACCCATGGGCTCATACCCAGTACCCAACGCATGTTTTCAGGACATTAGCATAGATTACACAGACATGGGGGCAGATAGTGTGGTTAATGGGAAACGATACCTATTAGTGATGGTGGATAGGTTTTCCAAATGGGTAGAGGCAATTCCAACAGCGGGAGAGGATGCGAAATCAGTCAGTAAATTTAGGTCTGTTTATAGGCCACAATCCCAAGGTCTCGTGGAAACGTGCAGGTCAAACACTAAAATCCAAAATAGCTCAAATAGGTGCTGTATACAGGTGGAAAATTAGGCCTACACATAAAGGGTGCGTGCCTCTGCCCAGGCGTTGCTGACGCATGCCAGATCTTACAATGCAAAGTAAATACACAAAGTATTTTACGCATCAGCTAACCACGTTATAGAAATTTGTCAGCCGATGACAGTCGATGTGGCACTGTTAGGAAGTGCTATTTCTTATGTAAGTGACCAGCATACTGCTATTGCATTGTTATAACTGAGACAACACATAGCAACATATACTCACAGTAAAGGATGTGGGGCCCCTACAGGATAACTCTCGCACACACACCAGATTCCCCTTTAGCTGAACATTGTGTGACGGTGGGATTCTAGAGTGACGGACAGACAACTGAGCCAATGGCGGAAGACTACAGACTACAACCAGCTGAACCAATCCGGAGATCCGATCTTCCTAGGGTCAACCTACTTTCTGTGACGTATATAAGGGCTGTGCTGACTGTTTACGCGCTCTCTGCCTGCTGTTCCAACACGAACTAACGGAAGAGCCGTATTTACGTGTACCAGATATTCTCCCTCTGAAATAAACTGTCGCTTGTCGTACAATTTTAACACCTGGTCTGAATCGATCCTTAACCGGCTCACCCTTCTAATATCCTTTTATCAACAGCACGCAACCATTGGTTGATGAAAGCAAGAATAACTATTGCCGCGTTTAAAACTTGTGTCGTAGCGTTTGTTAAAGTAGAGTTTGTTAAATGTGTGTATGTTATCAAATCAATTATCTGTGTGTAATTTAATTACGTGATGAAACTAATTATGCACTAGCATCGTGCACTAGCGACTCCTGTGGCGGGCTGGGCGCAGTGCACGCTAACCAGGTCGCCAGGTGCAGTGTTTCCTCCGACACATTGGCATCCGGGTTGGATGTGCACTGTGTTAAGACAGGTGTGGACAGTTCAAGAGCGGGAAACTCAGTACTGTAATACAGTTGATAACTACACTCATAGAAATTGCTAATACTTTTAACATGAACAGCCGCTCATTTGAAATTGCAATTTACATATTTACAAGTATGTGTCTTTGTTGTCCCTCTGCTATTGCCGGTCCATCTGCTGGATAGTCAGTCAACAGAGAGCCTCTGGTTTGTCCACCAGAGATCATTTTGTTAGGATGGATACTTCAGAGTACCATTCAGAAATGTTCTTAGGATGGTTGCGTTTACCGGAGTAAAGTATTTAAACAGCTGAAGTCTGTTTAATAATTGAATAATTGTTCTTTGCCATTTCAACATGGGAATGATCTCCACGTTCTCTGGTCTTGTCCTTTGGTAGAGTTGTAGTGCTTAACCATTTCAACATGTAGTGACAGCTCCATGTTTTCTAGTCCAATGTGAATTTTGTCAAGGGTGGTTTTATACTCTGTGGAAGAAGGGGCAGTTCTATGACGCCTGATGTAATGTCTGGCCTCACGGGGGTGTGGCCACTGACTAGTAGTAAACGTTATATCTAAACAAGTATCTTGTTTAGAAGGCCAGCATCACATTACATCTTCTCACACAGTTTCATATTCAATCATGTATTTTATACAACCATCACATTCAAACCCCATAATTGAGAAGTGTACACAACCAAAGACACAGTTATATATTGTTCTACTGTCTTTCCTTATGTCACACAATGAAACCAATTCAACAAGATTGTTCTTTAAATACCCCCGGACAATTCCCACGTTCTCAAAAATAGAAATATTGTTTAATTCTCCAATTTTGGGGATTAAGAGTTTTGGGCAAGAAAAATGTATTTGTTCTCCATAGGCTCTCTCGCTCCATATTCCATGGCAGCGAAGAGAGTTTCAACCAATAATTTATGACCGTTGTAAAACCTGTGGTGGGAGAGGGGGGAGCCACAATATACACACAAAAGGGCCACATCGTGACAGTCCCCCTCTGGTGGGTTCAATCTTGTGATTATCCTGCAAGTTGCAAACCGACAAAAATAACGACCATGTGAAGTCCTGGTTGTGGATCAGCGTTGCAGTCCCCCTCTGGAGGTCAATCTTGGTAGGCTCTCAGAGTGGAGCAGTTTACCACAAGAATGGGCAGTGGATGTACGATTAATGATCGCCATTGCGGACCCCCTCTGGTGGTTTCCCTTGGTAAGCTCTCTGAAAGTGAAGTCGTCCACCACAAGGATGGCCAGTGGATGTCCGGTTGATGAACGTCGTTACAGTCCCCCTCTGGTGGTCAACCCGGGTAGGATTTCTGCAAATGGAGCAGGCCGATTGGGATCGACGTTCCGGACCCGTCGTCTGGTCGTCCAGGCTGGTGGATCTAGGCAGTAACTTAGGCAGATATTAACAACGCACACTCATGAAATACATAATTACATTTCTTCCCAAATGAGCGGTGTTGTGGCACTAAGTGATGGTTTTATGGGGAACTTGTCAAGGGAAATTAAACAAAAAGGAATGAAAACAAAAACATATACAAAATATAGCTATCACACCATAATCATCTAATTGGACTGTATTCTATATACGTTCATGGTCTTGGCAAAATGATCCTATCATGGCATTGTCTAATGTCATATCTAGGGCATTCCTAAATTGCGGTGTGTTGCTTAGGGCACTATCAAAAAATTGATAACGACATAATAATCTACAGCTCTAAGCCAGTTTCAGGCAGTCTACAGGGATGACCTCGTGGAGAAACTTGTGAGTAATGTAACTGTAGAGTCAAAGGCCTCAGAGTCAATTTTCAACTTTAAGGCTGGAATTTTGTTTGGACCCTTCAGGTGATCCAAGAAATACATTCTCATTAAGTGTTCTGTTGTACGTGTGTGTTTGTGCTTACACAAGTGCACATACCAAGGGAAAGAAACCAGTATCCAGGTAGGCTGCAACCTGTTCAGAATCCGAAGCACCAAGGAAAAGGTTGGACCCCATGTACGAGTTGTCAGCGGCCACATTGTTATGAGAATGGCTGTAACCTTTCAACCAAATCTCCTGGTGTTTGTGCTTCAAAATGCTCAGTGGATGTCGAGGCCTGTAAGTCACCACAGTGTCCGCGTGTGGCAACCTCTTCAGTACCTGCGAACTGAGACAAGGATATCTGTCTGTGATATCGCAAGGTGTTTCACCAGTCATTGTGTCAGTTGCTGGACTAATGCCATTAGCATCATTGTAAGGGGTGACAGTCCCCCACAAAGAGGAAGATGTATCATCGGAAGCAGAGTGCACTCTGCACGTCAATGTTTTACTTGCTACGACAGCCGCAGTGCTTGCGGAAGTGTCTGAAGGGCAAGAGAAGTTAATTTCAACTACAGTATTGCACGACTTCAAGGAGGAGGGAAGTCGCTCATTCAGAGACTGCTGGCTCAAAATCATGAAAAGAATGGTCAATCAGGTTTGCTGATTGAACGTGTCGAGATATCGTAATATCTCCTTGGATCGGATTCTGCACCAAGAGGTTTCGAAACCTCTTTTTCCCAAGGGGTGCTTTTGACAAATACCCCTCGAGAATGACTGCATTGCAGCTAGCGTTAGGGGTAGACAGTGTGGCCAGTGGAGAAGGCACTGTGACCATACATGGTTGGTTTTCCAATCCTTCAGTGGGAATAACCGATACATCAAGTCGGCTCCGAGTAGCAGGGGCTCAGATTCGAGGCTGGTAACATACACAGGGTGAACAAGCGATACGTCCTGGAAGTGTAGTTTCAGCATCACTCTCAATGTGAGAGACGATGTCGTCTGAGTGAAACCCCTGAAGTGTAGTGTTGCATCGTTCCACTTTTAACCAACGTTTAGTTGGCTTCAAAAACCTTTTGAGTTCATCTAACAATGTTTGAGAGATGTGCGATATTGTCGCGTCCGAATCAAGCACAGGACAATTTAAGCAGTCCTCCGGGACTGTTTCCAGGTATGGCCGTTTAGAGTAGCGTTTAGTGGACATATTCCCCACAAAGTGGAGTGGTCATTTGCAATGATGGGACGTGCCATTTCTGTTCAAGGTGAAAGCAGACTTTTCGGATTTTGAGTGGGCTTTAGCGAAGGTTTTTAGCTTTTTCTTCGCAACC
This sequence comes from Oncorhynchus nerka, assembly GCF_034236695.1. NCBI lineage: Eukaryota > Metazoa > Chordata > Actinopteri > Salmoniformes > Salmonidae > Oncorhynchus > Oncorhynchus nerka. Next base: position 41,323,562 of record NC_088401.1, on the reverse strand, counting down.
TTTGTAACAGTCTATAGTCAAAGCCCATGGGCGTGTTTCTTGATCGAGTGGGCCTGGATAGGGTGTCGAGTGAGAGAAATTTGATTTTCAACGTCCTTTCTAAGGGTGTTAATTCCTGCGGACCTGGTGTCCGGCAATTCCCCGTCTAGTCCTTATCTTTTACCCTTTTCTCAAATGTTTCTTGCTTTAGTTCTTGACATAGTGGAACTTCTAGAGAACCCTGGTCTACGTTTTGATCGACCTTTGTTACCCTACTCTGACACTGTGTGGGTTGGGTGAAGGAACGTATGGAACAGGTCGATTGTAGCGATAGTCGTTTCAATGGCTACATACTTTAGTTATTTCGACTGCGGTTGTTATTGGAATCGTGGTTTCATGGAAGAAACCTGTTCTGCGTCATCTCTCAACGCTCCAATACCTGATAATAGACCCTCTAACTGGAGTGAGTGGTCAGGGCTGGTCAAACTTCAAAACCGAATTGCCAGGGCTCTTAGCATTGCGAGCTCTGAGCAAGCTCTGAGTTGTATGATAGGCAAGCCAACGTGGGCTGTACGGCCCAAGTAGGTAATGAAGGTGGGATACATGTTCGACAAACATTTGTTTGAATAGTAACAGCTCTTCCATTCCTGTTTCAGTGAGTAGACCAAAGTAAGTTGAACGAAGCCTATGATAGTCGGCTTGAGGGTGTTCATTCCGAGCTTGTTTGACAATGTTAGCCAGTGAGCTATCGTGTTTCTGAGTCGCAGTACCACTGAATTCTAATTTCAAAGCTGTGACAAGTTTAGTGTAATCGTTTAGCATGTGTTGCTGTGACTGTTATTTTTAATTAACCTCATCACGTGTCTGTTCGACGTTCGCTTCAACAGGTAAACCCTGTCAGAACCCGTAATGTTCGGGTAGCCATCCAATGCGTCCTCTATGTCAGCTAGGAACGTCTCAGTGTCCCTTGGCTGAACGGGAAGGGGTCAAAGGTCGGTAAATTATTGACGACTTTGTCGAGGCGTTCCGCGCCAGAAGGGCGGAGAGGGTTGGCTTCATCCTGTGGGGAAATTGTTTTATAATCCTCAATCTACACACAATACCCCATAATGAAAACAGATTTTTAGAAATTGATCTCAGATGCATCCTGTTTCCATTAATCATCCTTGAGATGTTTTCACAACTTGGAGTCCACCTGTGGTAAATGTAAATTGTGTCGAGGTACAGATCTGGGGAAGGTCCCCAAAAACACATTGGCCTCCATCATTCTTAAATGGAAGAAGTTTGGAACCACCAAGACTGTTCCTAGAGCTGGCCTCCCGGCCAAACTAAGCAATTGGGTGAGAAGGGCCTTGGTCAGGGTGACCAAGAACTCGATGGTCACTCTGACAGAGCTCCAGAGGTCCTCTGTGGAGATGGTAGAACCTTCCAGAAGGACAACCATCTCTGCTGCACTCCACCAAACCAGGCCTTTATGGTAGAGTGGTCAGACGGAAGCCACTCATCAGTAAAAATACATGAAAGCCCGCTTGGAGTTTGCCAAAAGGCACGTAAAGACTCTCAGATCATTCATCTAGTCTGACGAAACCAAGATTGAACTCTTTGGCCTGAATGCCAAGCGTCACATCTGGAGGAAACAAGGCACCATCCCTAAGATAGAGATAGGGGGCAGTATTTCCCCTTTAGATTAATTGCGTGCCCATAGTGAACTGCATCAAAATCTGTCCTAAATTGCTAATATATGCATATTATAATTAATATTGGATAGAAAACACTCTGAAGTTTCTAAAAACCGTTTGAATTATGTCTGTGAATATACCAGAACTCACAGGGCAGGCAATCTTGCAAACTAGTTTTGAAATCCTGAAAGTTGGGGCGACTTTGACGTCATCGCCCCCTCCCTTCCCAACAAGTTATGGATCTGGAAACACTTCCTATGTCTTCCACTAGATGTCCTCATTCAGTAGAAAGTGTAATGGAGCATTTGCTGTGAACTTTGACCTAATGGGAAGGAAAGTGCTGAAGTGTCGCAAAAGATTCAGGTGCTTGAAGGCGCGTATGCGTTGGAGTGCTTTGTCTGTTCCAATCAGCCCCAGATGAACATGGATGGCCCGGTTGGAATGCTATTCGATTTGTATGATTATAACATCCTGAAGATTGATTCTGCACTTAGTTTGACCAGTTTCGTCAACCTGTAATATGTAATTTGGAAGTTTTGATGCAAAATTATCCTGGACCAGAAGTCATTTTTCAGGCATTTGAGCTGAAAGTGGTAGCAAATGCTGCTACATGGACACTAGAATTGAACATTATGAAACAAAACGATTTATTGTTGAACTAGGACTCCTTGCACTACATTCTGATGGAAGATCAAAGGTAAGGGAATATTTATGTTGTAATTTTGTATTTCTGTTGACTCCAACATAGCGGAGAAATATTGTTACGTCTGAGCGCCGTCTCAGATTATTGCAATGTTAGGCTTTTTCCGTAACGTAAAAAAAAAAACGTGACAGCGGTTGCATTAAGAACCAGTGTATCTTTTTAATTATATGTAGAACATGTATATTTAGTCAAAGTTTATGAGTATTTCTGTTATCTGGCGTAGCTTTCTATAATTCCTCCGGACATTTTGGAGAATTTTCTGAACATGGCGTCAATGTAAACCGAGATTTATGGATATAAAATGCATATTATTGAACAAAACATAAATGTACTGTGTAACATGTCATATGACTGTCATCTGATGAAGATTTTCAAGAGGTTAGTGAATGATTTTTTTTTTAATCCTGCTTTTGTCATTTTATCTTTTGTGGAACAAAATGGCTACGTTTTTTCTTTGTTTTGGTGGTGGTCTAACATAAATATATGCTGTGTTTTCGCCGTAAAACATTTTAAAAATCTGACACGCTGGGTACATGAACACGGTGTTTCTTTCATTTGAGGTATTGGACTTGTTAATGTGTGGAGGTTAAATATTTCGAATAATATTTTTGCATTCCCTGCGCCACCGTTTCAGCTGAAAGGGGGGGTGTAGTTCCTGTAGGGGAACCCATAGGCTTAACAAGATAAAGCATGGTGGTGGTAGCATCATGCGGTCGGGATGTTTTTCAGTGGCAGGGCCTTGGAGACTAGTCAAGAATGGGTTGAAGATGAACAGAGCAAAGTACAGAGACCATTGATGAAAATCTGTTCCAGAGCACTTAGGACCTCAGACTGGGGTGAAGGAAGGAGTGGCTTCGGGACAAATCTCAATGTCCTTGAGTGGCCCAGCCAGAGGCCGGACTTGAACCCGATCGAACATGTCTGGAGACCTGAAAATAGCTGTGCAGCGACACTCTCCATCCAACCTGACAGCTTGAGAGGATCTTCAGAGAATGGGAGAAACTCCCCAAATACAGGTGTGCCAAACTTGTCATGTCATACTCAAGACTCGAGGCTGTATCGTTGCAAAAGGTGCTTCAACAAAGTGGTAAAGGGTCTGAATACTTATATAAATGGCATAAGTTAAATACATTTGCTAAAATAAAACAAAAAGTTTATGCTTTGTCATTGAGGGGAAAAAAATAATGTAATCCATTTTAGAATAACGCTGTAACGTAATGGAATGTGGAAAAAGTCAAGGGGTCAGAATACTTTATAAATGTCATGTTCATTCAACAATGTTCTATTTTGCTAATTGTAGGATGTCTGTAATGCCTCAATATTTCATGTGTGCAAAGTGCCAAATCTTTATTTAGTGTATTATAGGGTAAGCATTAGAATAAGTTGCCTCAATATTTGCATTCCTTGGTGAGATCTTTCTGATTAATTGTCAGTATTGTGGAATAATTCTAATGTTAAGGTAAGATGAATGGAAAAAGCTGACCTGAGAGCAATGTTTGCCTTTCTTTAGCTCCTATCAATATCGGCACACTTAGTGAACATTCTCTTTGCGTGGTGTTTGGCAAATGCATGTAACATTGTCTGTCTTTGTAGGAAAGACGCATCGTTAAAAACACTCAAACCTTAAATTCCATCGCTGTCAGGAAACCAGGCCCAGGATGTATTCCTCATGGTCTCTAGGTCATGGGTCTTTATTCTGTAAAACTCAATATATGTAGATCCCAAAAGTGTAAAATAATTGCATGAATATGGAATTTCTTTTAATCTGCTATTCAATCAGTTTTTTACACTACAACCCTACGTCCCTGTTGTACCTGCTCAAAAGGAGTTGCACAATCTGTCATGGTATGGTCTAATAATACAAGTCAGGAGGATGTTTATTAGATAGAACCCAAAATCAATATACAGGATTCAGGACAGCCAGAAAGAACTGGTGATTTCACATGAACTCGATTCAAGATGTACCCCCTCTCAAATCCTTTTCACTCTTTTCACAATCAGGACCACTGAGGGGGAAAAGAAACAGCAGCAGCAACAAGATGTGAGCATCAGGATGTTTTATTGTGAATCTGTTTTAGACATCTCTTATTCATAGTCCATGAGGCACTGTTCTACTAGAAGTCATCATTGTCAGTCATCCAGGTCCAGTGTGTTGAGTTCCTCATCCAGTTCGTCCAGGTCCTCGCCGGTGAAAAGGTTCTCGTCCACAGGCACGGGCTCTGCTTCCTTGTCGTCGAGAGTCTCGTCTTCCCCATCGTGCCCGTTCTCCTCCACACCTCCGCAAGCACCGTTCAGCTGGTCATCTGGGAGATGGTGCAAGGCACAGGTTCAGAACATCACATCTCCTCAGTCAAAGGCATCAGCATCTGTGCTGTGACCCATGAACGGAATTGTAATGGCAGGTGACGTGGCAAGGGAGTCATTCAACTTTGTGCAAGGGGCACCTGGGATTAGAATGTATCTTTTTGGACTTTTAATATAGCCATTGATTCCTGAAGAATATAACTTATAAATTCCTCATGGTGGGGTATGATAGTTAGTTCAACTGTCATACCCCATCAGAACCCACAATATAAGCTTGTTTTACTCAATTGTTTACAATTACATTGCTTACAAACACTGTATAGATTAAAGGGGAAATCCTCAGTTGAAACGAAGCGTTCTCCCTGTCCAATTTGGTAAAAAGCTATGGGATGTGGCTGGAATTCACTCAAATTCATACAGCGCTAATGGATGCAAGGACTGACCATCCATGATATCAAAATTATAGTTTTAACCAGGGGTTGGAACCGGTTCAGGGAACAGAACCGAAAACATTTTTCAACGAACAGAAATGTAACCGGGAACGAAAGTGATCCATATTGTTGCGGGAACAGAACGGTTATTTTAAAAGCATGGAAATAAGTTAACATTATTTTTCATTCCAGGCATTTATTTCTAGTCCCACAAGCTGAAAATATGTCAGTGTGTGTGCAGGCTCCCTGCCCTTCCCAAGTATAGGGTACTGTACTGATGTTAAAACAGTGATAAGATCAGAGAGGTTTTTATTAGCAAAAGAATGGATTCACTTTTAGAATGTTACTTGACTTCTTATGGCTGGGGGGCAGTATTGAGTGGCTTGGATGAATAAGGTGCCCAGAGTAAACTGCCTGCTGCTCAGGCCCAGAAGCTAAGATACGCATATTATTAGTAGATTTGGATTGAAAACACTCTGAAGTTTCTAAAACTGTTTGAATGGTGTCTGAGTATAACAGAACTCATATGGTAGGCAAAAACCTAAGAAAAAATCCAACCAGGAAGTGGGAAATCTGAGGTTGGTAGGTATGCACGTCTTTGCCTATCCAAGATAGTGTAAATTTGGTCCGATTGCACTTCCCAAGGCTTCCACTATATGTCAACAATCTTTAGAACCTTGTTTCAGGCTTCTACTGTAAAGGGGGAGTGAATAAGAGCTGTTTGACTAAGAGGTCTGGTAGAATGCCATGAGCTAAATCATGATACTTTTCATTTCGAAAGACAAAGGAATTGTCCGGTTGAAACATTATTGAAGAGTTATGTTAAAAACATCCTAAAGATTGATTCTATATACCGTTTGACATGTTTCTACGAACTGTAATATACCCTTTTTTGCTTTTCGTCTGGACTAAGTGCCTGCGCCTCATGAATTTGGATTTGTGAACTAAACGTGAACAAAAAGGATGTATTTGGACATAAATTATGGACTTTATCGAACAAAACAAACATTTATTTTGGGACTGGGATTCCTGGGAGTGTATTCTGATGAAGATGATCAAAGTGAATATTTATAATGCTATTTCTGACTTCTGTTGACCCCACAACATGGCGGGTATCTGTATGGCTTGTTTGGTGCCTGAGCGCTGTTCTCAGATTACTGCATGGTGTGCTTTTTCCGTAAAGCTTTTTTGAAATCTTACACAGTGGTTGCATTAAGGAGAAGTATATCTTTAATTCCATGTATAACACTTGTATTTTCATCAACATTTATGGTGAGTATTTCTGTAAATTGATGTGGCTCTCTGCAAAATCACCGGATGTTTTGTAAGCAAAACATTACTGAACATAACGCACCAATGTAAACTGAGATTTTTGGATATAAATATGACCTTTATCGAACAAAACATACATGTATTGTGTAACATGAAGTCCTGTGAGTGTCATCTGATGAAGATCAAAGTTTAATGATTCATTTTCTCTATTTCTGCTTTTTGTGACTCCTCTCTTTGGCTGGAAAAATGGCTGTGTTTTTCTGTGACTAGGCGCTGATCTAACATAATCGCATGGTATGCTTTCGTCGTAAAGCCTTTTTGAAATCGGACACTGTGGTAACAAAAAATTTATCTTTAAAATGGTGTATTATACTTGTATTTTTGAGGAATTTTAATTATGATATTTTTGACGTTTGGATTTGGCGCCCTGCACTTCCACTGGCTGTTGTCAAATCGATCCCGTTAACGAGATTTCAGTCGTAAGAAGTTAAGGATTACTATAGGCCTAGTTATCACGTTTCAAATTGGATTTATTCATTATAAAAAAAAAGGTTAAACATGTTTTTAATTCTGGTGACGCTCTGCACACACAAGTTGTTAGCTAGCTCAAAAGGACATTCAAAGTCCCTTCATAGAAGCTGCTCCTCCTAGGTATAATTCTGTGGACCCAATTGAGATAATGCATGTCATAACAAGATGCCAAGTGCTTCAAGCCTGCTCTTCAGGCTTCACACTTCTTCTGCCATAGGCTACACTTGTCTGTTCATCACGCATGTGATGCACTAGACGACCAGTTCTTATAGCCTTGAGTCGTACCCATATCCTACTCCTCCTCTGTTACTCTGGTGATGTAAAGGTTAATCCAGGCCCTGTTGCCTCTAGTTCCACTCCTATTCCCCTGGCGCTATCATTTGTTGACTTCTGTAACCGCAAAAGCCTTGGTTTCATGCATGTTAACATCAGAAGCCTCCTCCCTAAGTTTGTTTTATACACTGCTTTAGCACACTCTGCTAAACCTGATGTCCTAGTCATGTCTGAATCCTGGCTTAGGAAGGCAACCAAAAATTCTGACATTTCCATCCCCAACTACAACATTTTCCACCAAGATAGAACTGCCAAAGGGGGTGGAGTTGCAATCTACTGCAGCGACAGCCTGCAGAGGTATGTCATGCTATCCAGGTCTGTACCCAAACAGTTCAAGCTTTTACTTTTAAAAACCCACCTTTCCAGAAATAACTCTCTCACTGTTGCCGCTTGTTATAGACCCCCCTCAGCCCCTAACTGTGTCCTGGACACCATATGTGAATTAACTGACGTCCGTAATGGGTCCGCGGTCAAACAATCACCCCTCATCACTGTCAAACGCTCCCTAAAACACTTCAGTAAGCAGGCCTTTCTAATCGACCTGGAAGCATATTGACCTCATTCCGTCAGTAGAGGATGCCTGGTTATTCTTTAAAAGTGCTTTCCTCACCATCTTAAATAAGCATGCCCCATTCAAGAACAGATATAGCCCTTCGTTCACTCCAGACCTGCCCTTGACCAGCACAAAAACATCCTGTGGCGTACTGCATTAGCATGAAATAGCCCCTGCGATATGCAACTTTTCTGGGAAGTTAGGAACCAATGTGCACAGGCAGTTTGAAAAAGCTAGCCTTTGCTTTCCTAACAGAAATTTGCATCCTGTAGCACAAACTCCAAAAAGTGCGGGACACTGTAAAGTCCATGGAGAATAAGAGCACCTCCTCCCAGCTGCCCACTGCACTGAGGCTAGGAAACAGTCACTACCGATAAATCTAAGATAATCGAGAATTTCAATAAGCATTTTTCTACGGCTGGCCATGCTTTCCACCTGGCTATCCCGGTCAACAGCTCTGCACCCCCCACAGCAACTTGCCCAAGCCTCCCCCATTTTTCCGTCACCCAAATCCAGATAGCTGATGTTCTGAAAGAGCTGCAAAATATGGACCCCTACAAATTAGCTGGGCTAGACAATCTGGACCCTCTCCTGCTAAAATTATCCTCCATAATTGTTGCAACCCCTATTACTAGCCTGTTCAACCTCTTTCGTATCATCGGAGATCCCTAAAGATTGGAAAGCTGCCGCGGTCACCCCCCTCTTCAAAGGGGGTGACACTCTAGACCCAAACAGTTAAAGACCTATATCTATCCTACCCTGTCTTTCTAAAGTCTTCGAAAGCCAAGTTAATAAACAGATTAACGACCATTTCGAATCCCACCGTACCTTCTCTGCAATGCAATCTGGCTTCATGGGTGCGCCTCAGCCCACGCTGAAGGTCTTAAACAATATAACCGCCATCGACGAGAGACATTACTGTGAAGCTGTATTCATTGACCTGGCCAAGGCTTTCGACTCTGTCAATCACCACATTCTTATCGGCAGACTCAACAGCCTTGGATTCTCAAATGACTGTCTCGCCTGGTTCACCAACTACTTCTCAGACAGAGTTCAGTGTGTCAAATCGGAGGGCCTGTTGTCCGGACCTCTGGCAGTCTCTATGGGAGTTATTATTTTTACAGCTTATTAGCGCACACCTAATATGTTCCGTTCCCCCTGTTGATGTTTATTATATATTACGTTTGAACCAAAAGATTACATGTAATAAAAATGAAATAAGAAATTATGTGAAATTGAATAAAACAATAATGTATGTGGATACTAATATGATGTACAATATTCCATCATGTTTCTATATGATAATAGCATAATCTATTTTATATGCCATATACTTTTTTAAAAAACAGTTTGACTAATTAATTGTAATTGACTTAATCATTATGACACACCCCTCACTACTGTCATTGGTTACACTAACTGCACTGTGGTTCGACATAACCTGGTTCAAGTATTTATTACATTAACCTGAAGAAGGCACAATGATGCCGAAACACTGGTAAATACCCATTAAATTGCTGGAAGACTACACATGGAGTGCGCAACTTTATTTTGATAGTTTATAGTCTCAATGGGGGTGCCGCAGGGTTAAATTCTCGGGCCGACTATTTTCTCTGTATACATCAATGATGTCTGGGGCGGCAGGGTAGCCTAGTGGTTAGAGCGTTGGACTAGGAACCAGAAGGTTGCAAGTTCAAACCCCCGAGCTGACAAGGTACAAATCTGTCGTTTTGCCCCTGAACAGGCAGTTAACACACTGTTCCTAGGCCGTCATTGAAAATAAGAATTTGTTCTTAACCTCTTGGTGTTAGGGGGCAGTATTTTCATTTTTGGAAGAAAAAAAGATTCCAGTTTTAAACGGGATATTTTGTCAGGAAAAGATGCTAGAATATGCATATAATTGACAGCTTTGGATAGAAAACACTAACATTTCTAAAACTGTAAAGATATTGTCTGTGCGCATAACAGAAATGATGTTGCAGGCGAAAGCCTGAGAAAAATCCAATCCGGAAGTACCCCAGGTTTTGAAAGCGCTGCGTTCCAATGACTCCCTAAATGGCTGTGAATGTACCATCAACGAGCTTTCTACGTATTCCCCAAGGTGTCTACCGCATTCTAACGTAGTTTTACGCATTTCTGTTAAAGAATAGCCGTATGGGGGCACATTGCGTAAGTGGTCACATGGTGGCTCCGGGAGAGATTCTCACGAAAAGTGCAGAGGTAGCCATTACTCCAATCGGTCCTAGAGAAAAAGGAACTGTCCCGACAGATATATTATCGAATAGATATTAGAAAAACACCTTGAGGATGGATTCTAAACCACGTTTTCCATGTTTCTGTCGATATTATGGAGCTAATTTTGAATATTTTTCGGCTTTGTGGTGGCCGCAATTTCCGGGCGATTTCTCAGCCAAACATGAGGAACTACAAAAATTACGCCTACAAAAATAATATTTTGGGAAAAAATGAACTTTGGCTGTCCACCTGGGAGTCTCGTGAGTGAAAACATCCGAAGTTCAAAGGTAAACTATTAAATTTGATTGCTTTTCTGATTTCCGTGACAAGTTTGCCTGCTGCTAGCAAGGCATAATGCTATGCTAGGCTATGATAAACTTACACAAATGCGTGTCTAGCGTTGGCTGTAAAGCATATTTTGAAAATCTGAGATGACAGGATTAACAAAAGGCTAAGCTGTGTTCCAATATATTTCCCTTGTGATTTTCATGAATAGGAAGATTTTCTAGGAAGATTTATGTCCGTTGCGTTATGCTAATTAGTTTCAGTTGATAATGGTCCCGTTCACGGGCTGGGCGTCACTACAGGTTAACTGACTTGCTTAGTTAAATAAAGGTAAAAAAAAAAAAAAAAAAAATGTTGCTCTTGCTGGTGATTGTCTGATCCACCTCTATGCAGACGACACCATTTTATATACTTCTGGCCCTTCTTTGGACACTTAACTAACCTCCAGATGAGCTTCAATGTCATACAACTCTCCTTCGTGGCCTACCAACTGCTGTTAAATGCAAGCAAAACTAAATGCATGCTCTTCAACCGATCGGTGCCCGCACCCGCCCATCTAGCATCACTACTCTGGACGGTTCTGACTTAGAATATGTGGACAACTACAAATACCTAGGTGTCTGGTTAGGCTGTAAACTCTCCTTCCAGACTCACATTAAACATCTACAATCCAAAATTAAATCTAGAATTGGCTTCCTATTTCTCAACAAAGCATCCTTCACTCATGCTGCCAAACATACCCCCGTAAAACTGACTATCCTACCAATCCTTGACTTTGGCGATGTCATTTACAAAACAGCCTCCAACACTCTACTCAGCAAATTGGAAGCAGTCGATCACGGTGCCATCCGTTTTGTCAACAAAGCCCCATATACTACCCACCGCTGCAACCTGTATGCTCTCATTGGCAGGCCCTTGCTACATATTTGTCGCCAAACCCACTGGCTCCAGGTCACCTATAAGTATTCGCTAGGTAAAGCCCCACCTTCTCTCAGCTCACTGGTCACTATAGCAGCAGTCACCCGTAGCACACGCTCCAGCAGGTATATTTCAGTCGTCACCCCCAAAGCCAACTCGTCCTTTGGCCGCCTTTCCTTCCAGTTCTCTGCTGCCAATGACTTGAACGAATTGCAAAAATCACTGAAGCTGGAGACATATCTCCCTCTAAATTTAAGCATCAGCTGTCAGAGCAGCTAACGATCATTGCACCTGTACATAGCCCATCTCTAAATAGCTCACCCAATTACCTAATTTCCATGTTATTTATGTTTTTGCTCCTTTGCAACCCAGTATCTCTACTTGCACATTCATCTTCTGCACATCTATCACTCCAGTGTTGAATTGATCAATTGTAAATATTTTGCCACCATGGCCTAATTATTGCCTTACCTCCCTAATCTTACTACATTTGCACACACTGTACATAGATTTTTATATTGTGTTATTGACTGTACGGTTGTTTATCCGATGTGTAACTATGTGTCGCACTGCTTTGCTCGATCTTGGCCAGGTCGCAGTTGTAAATGAGAACTTGTTCTCAACTGGCCTACCTGGTTAAAACCTCTTGATACTACCCATCCCGGGTCCGGGAGCGTAATCATCAACTGACACTAATTAGCGTAACGCAACGGACATAAATATTACTAGAAAATATTACTATTCATGAAATCACCAGTGAAATATATTGAAACACAGCTTAGCCTTTTGTTAATCACCCTGTCATCTCAGATTTTGAATATGCTTTACAGCCAAAGCAAGACAAGCATTTGTGTAAGTTTATCGATAGCCTGGCATAGCATTATGACTAGCTAGCAGAGACTCCCAGTTAGATAGCAAATGTTCCTTTTTTCCAAAAATATGATTTTTGTAGGCAAAATAGCTCCGTTTGTTCTTCACGTTTGGCTGAGAAATCGACCGGAAATTGCGGTCACTACAAAAAAATGTTCCAAATTAACTCCATAATATCGACAGAAACATGGCAAACGTTGTTTATAATCAACCCTCAAGGTGTTTTTCAAATATCTATTCGATAATATATCAACCGGGACTGGTGGCTTCTTAGTAGGATAGAGAGAAACAATTGCCGCATTTGTCCTTTACGCACAAAACACTGAAAGACTTCAGCTGACCACTGACGCAATGTTGACGTTCAGGCTCATTTTTCAAAATAAAAGCATGAAACATGCTTTGGGGCTGTTTTTCTGCAAAGGGACCAGGACGACTGATCCGTGTAAAGGAAAGAATGGGGCCATGTATCGTGAGATTTTGAGTGAAAACCTCCTTCCATCAGCAAGGGCATTGAAGATGAAACATGGCTGGGTCCTTCAGCATGACAATGATCCCAAACACACCGCCCGGGCAACGAAGGAGTGGCTTCGTAAGAAGCATTTCAAGGTCCTGGAGTGGCCTAGCCAGTCTCCAGATCTCAACCCCATAGAAAATCTTTGGAGGGAGTTGAATGTCCATGTTGCCCAGCAACAGCCCCAAAACATCACTGCTCTAGCGGAGATCTGCATGGAGGAATGGGCCAAAATACCAGCAGTGTGTGAAAACCTTGTGAAGACTTACAGAAAACGTTTGACCTCTGTCATTGCCAACAAAGGGTATAAAACAAAGTATTGAGATAAACTTTTGTTATTGACCAAATACTTATTTTCCACCATAATTTGCAAATAAATACATAAAAAATCCTACAATGTGATTTCTCATTTTGTCTGTCATAGTTGAAGTGTACCTATGATGAAAATTACAGGCCTCGCTCATCTTTTTAAGTGGGAGAACTTGCACAATTGGTGGCTGACTAAATACTTTTTTGCCCCACTGTATGTCCAAATAGCCACTTGTTGGTATCGTGTTCAGCCCAGTAATCCATCTTCATGAGGTGCGAGCACTTCATCCAGTCGGGAGCGCGCGTCATGAGACCAAAGCTCTCTGCCAGACCACTGACTCACAGGTCTCATGAGCCCCTCCTTTATAGTAGAATCCTCAAACCAGTTTCTAAAGACGGTTGACATCTAGTGGAAGCCCTAGGAAGTGCAACCTCATCCATATCTCAATGTGTATTCGGTCAGCCAAGCTTTGAAAAACTACAAACCTCAGATGCCCCACTTCCTGGTTGGATTTTTCTCAGGTTTTCACCTGCCATATGTGCTGTTATACTCACAGACATCATTCAAACAGTTTTAGAAACTTCAGTGTTTTCGATCCAATACTAATAATAATATGCATATATTAGCATCTGGGACAGAGTAGAGGCAGTTCACTCTGGGCACGCTATTCATCCAGAAGTGAAAATGCCACCCCTAACCCAAAAAGGTTAAATAAAGGTGAAAATGATATATAATAATATAAATGTAAACTAGCTTGCCTGCTCAATCCGCACTGATTGGTGAAGTAATTTAATATTGATTTAAAGTTCATTTAAAGCTAAAATTAAAAAAAATGGGGGGAAAAGGGAAAAATACTTAAGAGACTATATAAAACAGTTACTTTTTTGGGGGTTGAACCGATTCAGAACTTTCTTCTGCTGGTCTATTTTGTGGCTTCTATTCAAAATGAAACGATGGGGGGGGGGAATCCATTACAATCCCTGGTTTTAACCATGTTTTACTTTGTTTACAAACATTGGAGTAAAGACAAGCTTATATTTTGGATTCTGACAGGGTACGATAGTTGAACTAAGCTCATGAGGCATTTATAAGTATTATTCTTCAGAAGTCAATGGGTACATATCATTCATTTATAAATCCAAAAGTGGATGTACCAACTTCAGATTGTCCCTTTAAAACTATAATTTTGATCAAAAGGAGGGTCAGTCGTTGTATCATTAGGTATGTCTGCGAATTTGAGTTTATCAACTGTTTACAGAAACAAGTCTCTCGGATTGCCCCTTTAAAGGCTGAGGGCCAATTGTGTGATCGAAAGAGGTTTAAAGACAGGCATGTTATGGAAAACACATTGGGATAGAAATAAATGCTTTGAAAAAAAGAGATCAAGGATGATGTGGCTTCCATTAATTTTATTGGCAGAATAATTTCAAACACTCACCATTCGTTTCCTTTGTTGGCTTTGATTTGGCTGTGAATCTGTCGACTGCAGCAACAGTTATTCCGGTGTTGTCAACTTCCTTTGGAACAAACCTGGCTAGATCAACATCCTGGAACTCGTGAACATATTCAACCTGTGGGGGGGGCAGTATCAATGTCATACATATGTATCACTTCATGATAATTAAATATGGTGTAGCACCTACACACATTAAGGTACTTCAGTAAAGATTTCCTGAGTATCCCCACAGCATACCTATTGAAAAATGTGTTTATCAGGCTTACCTCAACGTCATCATTGTCCTCAACATATTTTATGTCATCAGCCTCCTCATCGTCATCATCAGCCAGATCAGGACAGAACTCAAATACTTGACGGCCGCTTACCTACACAACAAAAACAACGTGTTAGTATTAAAATGTTTTCCAGTTATCTGTAAGATGTGATACGGCAATCAAAATACATGATTATTTCGAGCTTTAGCAACATCCTCTGATAGAAAACAAAATCAAAGCTCACCCCAAAGGACCTGCCAGCTTTGAAATCAGCCTTCTTTTTCTCAATGTCTTGCTCTGCCTTGGCCACTTTTTCTTGCCTTTTCCTCTTTTTCCAGGCCAAGAAAGTCTCCAGAGTTATCCTGGTGACATTTGGTCCGAGGGCAGATCGCTGACAGACAAAGTAATTTTTTTGTAACATTTCTTAATCTCAGCACTGTTATTGAAGTTAGATTTTTTTTTTTAAATATGTTGGTCACTGAGTGATCTCAAACATTAACAGAGTTGACAGACAGTCCTGGCATCCATAGCTCTTTATGTATTTCAGAGTGGATAAAGTAGCAGGGCTGCCGATTGAAACAAACATTGTGGCTTGAAGAGTAATATGGGCTAAATAATAATAAGACAAATCTCAAGTAGGAACATGAATTTTAGTGAAAGTGGTCAAATCTACCTCATTCTCTATCAACTCTTCCATTGAGATTTCATCTTCCTTTTCATCCTTCTTCTGGTCTTTCTTGAGCACAAACCCAGCAGGCAATGCATGGCGGTACATACAAGTGTCAGCTCCACTAGGACATACCCAAAACCAACCATATTTGTTGTTTTCAATGGCATCAAGGAAATGCTTGCAAACCTACAAGAAGATAAAAGCAGAAGTAAGTCTATTGCATTCAGAAAGTATTCAGACCCCTTGACTTTTTCCATATTTTGTTACGTTACAGCCTTATTAAAAAAAAAAAATCCCCCCTCAATCTATACACAAATTGCAAATTGATTGAAAATAAACTGAAATATCACATTTACATAAGTATTCAGACCCTTTACTCAGTACTTTGTTGAAGCACCTTCGGCAGCGATTACAGCCTCTAGTCTTCTTGGGTATGACGCTACAAGCTTTGCATGCCTGTATTTGGGGAATTTGTCCTATTCTTCACTGCAGATCATCATCTCAGGTATTTTCAAGTCTCTCCAGAGATGTTCGATCGGGTTCAAATCCGGACTCTGGCTGGGCCACTCAAGGTTATTCAGACGTGTCCCGAGGCCACTCGTCTTGGCTGTGTGCTTAGGGTTGATGTCTTGTTGGAAGGTGAACCTTCAGCCCAGTCAGAGGTCCTGAGCGCTCTGGAGCAGGTTTTCATCAAGGACCTCTCTGTACTTTGCTCCGTTCATCTTTGCCTCGATCCTGACTAGTCTCCCAGTCCCTCCCGCTGACAAACATCCCGACAGCATGGTGCTGCCACCCCCACGCTTCACCGTAGGGATGGTGCCACGTATCCTCCAGATTTTATGCTTGGCATTCAGGCCAAAAGAGTTCAATCTGGTTTCATCAGACCAGAGAATCTTGTTTCTCATGTTTCTCTCACAATTCCTTCGACCTCATGGCTTGGTTTTTGCTCTGACATGCATCGTCAACTGTGGGACCTTAGACAGGTGTGTGCCTTTCCAAATCATATCCAATCAATTACATTTACCACAGGTGGACTCCAATCAAGTTGTAGAATCATGTTAAGGATGATCCATGGAAACTGGATGCACCCAAGCTCCATTTCAAGTCTCATAGTAAAGAGTCTGAAAACCTATGTAAAATTGAAAAAACAGTATTCGCTTTGATATTATGGGGGTAGATTGAGGAGGATTTGGTTTTTTTGTTTTTTAAATCCATTTTAGAATAAGGCTGTAACATAAAACGTGGAAAAAGGGAAGAGGTCTGAACATTTGCTGAATGCACTGTATAGTAGTGATGAATCTTAGCTTTTAGAGTGATGTGCCAAAACATACAATTTGAGTTTTTGAGCTTAGAGCTTTTTTCTTTTCAGCTTCTCCGTGCTTCTGGTTCACAACCTCCTCCAACTTCTTCTCATCCCAATTATCCATGGTGTCTATACAAAACAGGATAAATAGTCAGCTCTACAAAACCCAGCAGAGATATCAGCTGTTTATTCGCTGCTGACAACACTAATGATTAGAAGACACTAACCTTTCTCAAGCTCGTCATCTCTCTTGTCAACGTAGAGGCTCCGTTTTTCACACTTCCTCTCGAGTGTCAAATCGTGGGAGAACTTGCACTTGTCTCCTTTGGTGCATTGGCCTTGCTTGAAGAAGGCACAGAGAACTGACTTTGGGTCCACCCCTGCAGAATTAAGAGGAAAATGTAACAAGTACTGTATGTTTCTTCTCGCGCTCATTACCTCAGGGTCTTTCCTGCCACTGGATTGAATAGTATAATTACACAAATGTTTTTCTTATTCTCTTTTGTTATTGTAACCCAACAGAGGGTAATGATAATGATTTATGATTTAAATTATGTACAGTACCAGTCAAAAGTTTGGGTTTTGCTTTACTTTTACTATTTTCTACTTTGTAGAACAGAAAAGACATCAAAACTATGAACACATGGAATCATGTAGTAACTAAAAACAAAAAGTGTTAAATCAAAATATATTTTATAAACTTTAGATTCTTCAAAGCAGCCGCCTTGACAGCTTTGCACTCTTGGCATTCTCTTAATCAGCTTCACCTGGAATGCTTTTCCAACAGTCTTGAAGGAGTTCCCACATGCTGAGAACTTGTAGGCTGCTTTTCCTTCACTCTGCGGTCCAAACCATCTCAATTGGGTTGAGGTCGTGTGATTGTGGGTTGCCAGGTCATCTGATGCAGCACTCCATCCCTCTCTTTCTTGGTCAAATAGCCCTTAAACCTGGAGATGTGTTGCGTCATTGTCCTGTTGAAAAGCAAATTATAGTCCCACTAAGCGCATACCAGATGGGATGGCTTATCGCAGCAGAATGCTGCGGTAGCCATACTGGTAAGTGTGCCTTGAATTCTAAATAAATCAGTGTTACCAGCAAAGGGCCCCCACACTTCATGGTGGGAACCACACATGCGGAGATCATCCGTTCACCTACTCTGCGCATCACAAAGACATGGGGGTTGGAACCAAAAATCACAAATCTGGACTCAGCAGCCCAAAGGACAGACTTCTACTGGTCTAATGTCCATTGCCCGTGTTTCTTGGACAAAGCAAGTCGTTTCTTCTCATTGGTGTCCTTTAATAGTGGTTTCTTTGCAGCAATTCAACCATAAAGGCCTGAATCACACAGCTTCCTTTGAACAGTTGATGTTGAGATGTGTCTGTTACTTGAACTCTGTGAAGCATTTATTTGGGCTGCAATTTCAGAGGCTGGTAACTCTAACAAACTTATCCTCTGCAGCAGAGGTAACTCTGGGTCTTCCTTTCCTGTGGCGATCCTCAGAGCCAGTTTAATCATAGCGTTTGATGGTTTTTCCCGACTGCACTTACATTTTCCCGATTGACGGACCTTCATGTCTTAAAGTAATGATGGACTGTCGTTTCTCTTTGCTTATTTGAGCTGTTCTTGCCATAATATGGACTTGGTATTTTGCCAAATGGGGATATCTTCTGTATACCACCCCTACCTTGTCACAACAACGGATTGGCTCAAATGCATTACAGAGAAAATCAATTCTACAAATTCACATTTAACCTTTTAAAGATAGGGGGCAGCATTTTCACTTTGGATGAATTGCGTGCCCATAGTGAACTGCCTCCTACTCTGTCCCAGATGATAATATATGCATATTATTATTACTATTGGATAGAAAACACTCTGAAGTTTCTAAAACTGTTTGAATTATGTCTGTGAGCATAACAGAACTCATAGGGCAGGCAAACTTCCAAACAGGAAGTGGAAATTCTGGGGCTGGTTGATTTTCAACTCATCGCCTATTCACATCCAAATAAGATATGGATCTGTTCGCACTTCCCACGCATTCCACTAGATGTCAACAGTCAGTAGAACGTGGAATGAAGCCTCTAGTGTGATGTGGGACCGGATGGCCGCTATTTTGAGTCACTGGTCTGGCAGAATGCCAGTTCCTGGTTACGCGCAGTAGTCATTATACCGCCTTGCGTTCCATTACTTTGTAGACAAAAACGAATGCTCCGGTTGGAATGTTATTGGATATATATGATAATTAGCATCCTGCAGATTGAAGCTCTACTTAGTTTGACCAGTTTATTCGACCTGGAATATAACTTTTAGAAGTTTTCGTCCGAGTTCGCCTGGACCAGCGCCAGCTTTTGGACATGTGAACTAAACGTGCTAACAAAAGTAGCTTATTGGACACTAGTAATGGACATTATGGAACAAAACAACGATTTATTGCAACGATTAGGATTCCTTGCACTGCATTCTGATGAAAGATCAAAGGTAAGGGAATATTTATGATGCAATTTTGTATCTCTGTTGGAGAAATAGATTTAATTCTGAGCACCATCTTTTTTCGTAACGTTTTTTAAAAATCTGACACACCGGTTGCATTAACAACCAGTGTATCTTTAATTATATGTAAAACATGTATCTTTCGTCAAAGTTTTTGATGAGTATTTCTGTTATATGACGTGGCTCTCTGTAATTACTCCAGATATTTTGGAGGCATTTCTGAACATGGCACCAATGTAAACCAAGATTTGTGGATATAAATATGTATATTATCGAACAAAACATAAATGTAGTGTGTAACATGATGTCATATGAGTGTCATCTGATGAAGATTATCAAAGGTTAGTGATTAATTATCTCCAATTCTGCTTTTGTGACCATGGCTGTGTGTTTTTTGGGATTTGGTGGTGATCCAACATAAATATATGTTGTGTTTTCGCTGTAAAACATTGTAAAAATCGGAAACGATGGGTCGATTAACAAGATATTTTTTTCATTTCCTGTATTGGACTTGTTAACCTCTTGCTTCTACTCGGGACGCTTGCGTCCCAACTAGAGCTCTGGAAATGCAAATGTGCTACGCTAAATGCTAATAGTATTAGTTAAAACTCAAAAGTTCATTAAAATACACATGCAGGGTATCGAATTAAAGCTACACTCGTTGTGAATCCAGGCAACAAGTCAGATTTTTAAAATGCTTTTCGGCGAAAGCATGAGAAGCTATTATCTGATAGCATGTAACACCCCAAAAGACCCACAGGGGACGTAAACAAAATAATTAGCATTTCGGCGTTACACAAACCCATAAACACTATTTGGGTCTTTATTTCGATTAAATCGGTCCATATAAAGCCTAGATATCGTTATATGTAGACTGTGTGATAAACGAAAAAAACATCGTTTCAAAACGTAACGTCATTTTTTTAAATTCAAAAAGTCGACGATAAACTTTCACAAAACACTTCGAAATACGTTTGTAATGCAACTTTAGGTATTAGTAAACGTTAATAAGCGATAAAATTCATCAGGAGGCGATGTAAAGATCATTAGCTGTCCGTCTGGAAAAATGTCCGGCTAGAAACTCAACGAAAATATCCGGTCCTAGACCATAGGAGATACGGTGCCCTGCATGTGTTTGAAGAGAAAACTCGAAGGGAAATGACAAGACTCTAGACACCGTGTGGAAGCTGTAGGTACTGCAACCTCAGTCAATTAATTGTGGTTCACCTTTATCAATGGGTTCAAGTAGCGCATGGATATGTTTTCCCATTTTCAGTGATCAGTTTTTCCTGTGCTTTTCGATGTAAATGCCGTTCTGGTAAAGCCACAGCAGTGATTTAACCAGTTTTATAAACGTCTGAGTGTTTTCTATCCACACAGACTAAGCAAATGCATATACTATATTCCTGGCATGAGTAGCAGGGCGCTGAAATGTTGCACGATTTTTAACAGAATGTTCAAAAAAGTAGAGGGTCGACTTAAGAGGTTAATGTGTGGAAGTTAAATATTTCAAAAAATATTTTTGAATTTCCCGCGCTGCCTTTTCAGGGGAATGTTTGGGGGGGGGGGGGGGGTTCGTTAGCTGAACCTGTGTCCTAGACAGGTTAACAAGGGACACCTGTTAATTGAAATGCATTCCCGGTGCCACCTCATGAAGCTGGTTGAAAGAATGCCAAGAGTGTGCAAAGCTGTCATCAGAGCAACGGGTGGCTACTTTGAAATATATTCTGATTTGTTTAACACTATTTTGGTTACGACATGATTCCATGTGTTATGCAGTTTTTGATGTCTTCACTAGTATTCTACAATGTAGAAACTAGTCAAAATAAAGAAAACCCTTGAATGCGTAGGGTTCTCCAAACTTTTGACTGGTACTGTTCATCAACAACAAACATTAACATTCATTACAAACTCATTCATTGAAACACGCAATACAATCTTTAAGAACTTTATTAACATTACAGTGAACATTAATTTGTTAACGCTGTTAAATGCTTTTACATGTTAGTGTTAAACTTGTAATTTGAGACAGCTCTTTTACAGAGCCCTCATACGTTGCAATAAACTTT
The DNA here is from genome assembly GCF_034236695.1 of Oncorhynchus nerka. NCBI lineage: Eukaryota > Metazoa > Chordata > Actinopteri > Salmoniformes > Salmonidae > Oncorhynchus > Oncorhynchus nerka. The sequence goes on along the minus strand of NC_088401.1, from coordinate 41,302,400 downwards.
TCTTTACAGAGACAACTTAGAGCGAACATTGCAAATTGGATTAATTGAAACCTGATATAACCCTCCAGAGAAAACTGAACTAATGGAATGAATAATGTTCCAAGTTTTCTATTTGGAATTTTAACATATCTTATAGTATCTCCGACACAAGACAGCAATGATGCAACTATGCACACCGGTTGGCTTTTCGAGACTGAAGATACACAGTAGTTTTCTTGGTGCACAAAAATGCTCAGTTTATAGCATAATACCTTTTTGCACCTTTGCCCTGTTCTAATTATTGACAAACATTAGTGGTGGGTAGTATGCATAAGCCTAATCAGTGATTAATCCTGACAATATGAGTTTCCTAAGCATTCAATAGGGTAAGGTCGCAAAATGTCCTTTTAGATTAAACATTTTCTGAATCTATGTACAGTTGAAGTCGGAAGTTTACATACACCTTAGCCAAATACACTTAAACTCACCTCACAATTCCTTACATTTAATCCTAGTAAAAATTCCCTATCTTCGGTCAGTTAGGATCACCACTATTTAATGTGAAATGTCAGAATAATGGTAAAGAGAATGATTTATTTCAGCTTTTATTTATTCCCAGTGGGTCAGAAGTTCACATACACTCAATTAGTATTTGGAAGCATTGCCTTTAAATTGTTTAACTTCGGTTAAACAATTTCAAACACACAAGCATCCCACAGAAAGCTGGGTGAATTTTGGCTCATTCCTCCTGACAGAGCTGGTGTATCGGAGTTTGTTGACCTCCGTGCTCGCACACGCATTTTCAGTTCTGCCCAAAGATTTTCTATGGGATTCAAGTCAGGGATTTGTGATGGTATTGGAGTGGCCTTGACTTTGTTGTCCTTAACTTCTTATGGGATGGGGGGCAGTATTGAGTAGCTTGGATGAATACGGTGCCCAGAGTGAACTGTCTGCTACTTAGGCCCAGAAGCTAGGATATGCATAGTATTAGTAGATTTAGATAGAAAACACTCTGAAGTTTCTAAAACTGTTTGAATGATGTATGCGAGTATAACAGAACTCATATGGCAGGCAAAAACCAGAGAAAAAAATCTAACCAGGAAGTGGGAAATCTGAGGTTTGTAGGTATTCAAGTCGTTGCCTATCCAAGATAGTGTAAATTTGATCCGATTGCACTTCCTAAGGCTTACACTAGATGGCAACAGTCTTTAGAACCTTGTTTCAGGCTTCTACTGTGAAGGGGGAGTGAAAAAGAGCTGTTTGACTAAGGGGTCTGGCAGAATGCCATGAGCTGCATTCCTTTTCATTTCGAAAGACAAAGGAATTGTCCGGTTGAAAGATTATTGAAGATTTTAACATAAAACATCCAAAAGATTGATTCTATAAATTGTTTGACATGTTTCTACGAACTGTAATATAACTTTTTTGACTGTCTGGACTAAGTGCCTGCGCCTCATGAATTTGGATTTCTGAACTAAACGCACAAACAAAAAGGAGGTATTTGCACATAAATGGAGTTAATTTAAATAAATAAAAACATTTGTGGAACTGAGATTCCTGGGAGTGCATTCTGATGAAGATGATAAAAGGTAAGTTAATATTTATAATGCTATTTCTGACTTCTGTTGACTCCAACATGGTGGGTATCTGTATGGCTTGTTTTGGTTCCTGAGCGCTGTACTCAGATTATTGCATGGTGTGCCTTTTCTGTAAAGCTTTTTTGAAATCCGACACAGCGGTTGCATTAAGGAGAAGTATATCTTGAATTCCATGTATAACACTTGTATTTTCATCAACATTTATGGTGAGTATTTCTGTAAATTGATGTGGCTCTCTGCAAAAATCACCGGATGTTTTGGAAGCAAAACATTACTGAACATAAAACGCCAATGTAAACTGAGATTTTTGGATATAAATATGAACTTTATCGAACAAAACATACATGTATTGTGTAACATGAAGTCCTATGAGTGTCATCTGATGAAGATCGTCAAAGGTTAGGGATTCATTTTATCTCTGCTTTTTGTGACTCCTCTGTTTGGCTGAAAAAATGGCTGTGTTTTTCTGTGACTAGGTGCTGACCTAACAATCGCATGGTATTCTTTTGTCATAAATCCTTTTTTAAAAATTATAAATCGGACACTGTGGTGAGATTAACATGTTTATCTTTAAAATGGTGTATAATACTTGTATGTTTGAGGAATTTTAATTATGAGATTTCTGTTTGAATTTGGCACCCTGCACTTTCACTGGCTGTTGTCAAATCGATCACGTTAACAGGATTTCAGCCCGCCTCATCCCTAAGAAGTTTTAAGCCATTTTGCCACAACTTTAGAAGTATGCTTGGGGTCATTGTCCATTTGGAAGATCCATTTGCGGCCAAGCTTAAACTTCCTGACTGATGTCTTGAGATGTTGCTTTAATATATCCACGTAATTTTCCTTCTATTTTGTGAAGTGCATTAGTCCCTCCTGCAGCAAAGCACCCCCACAACATGATGCTGCCACGCCTGTGCTTCACAGTTGGGATGGTGTTCTTCGGCTTGCAAGTCTCCCGCTTTTTCATCCAAACATAACAATGATCATTATGGCCAAAAAGTTATATTTTTGTTTCATCAGACCAGAGGAAATTTCTCCAAAAAGTACGATCGTTGTCCCCATGTGCAGTTGCAAACCTTAGTCTGGCTTTTTTATGTCGGTTTTGGAGCAGTGGCTTCTTCCTTGCTGAGCGGCATTTCAGGTCATGTCGATATAGGACTCGTTTTACTGTGGATATAGATACTTTTGTACCGGTTTCCTCCAGCATCTTCACAAGGTCCTTTAATGTTTTTCTGGGATTGATTTGAAATTTTCGCAGCAAAATACGTTCATCTCTAAGAGACAAAACACGTCACCCTCCTGAGTGGTATGAGGCTGCGTGGTCCCATAATGTTTATACCTGCGTACTATTGTTTGTACAGATGAACGTGGTACCTTCAGGCGTTTGGAAATTGCCCCCAAGGATGAACCAAAATTGGAGGTCTACAAAAAAAAAATCTGGGGTCTTAGCTGATTTCTTTTGATTTTCCCATGATGTCAAGCAAAGAGGCACTGAGTTTGAAGGTAGGCCTTGAAATACATCCACAGGTACATCTCCAATTGACTCAAAATTATGTCAATTAGCCTATCAGAAGCTTCTAAAGCCATGATGGAATTTTCTGGAATTTTCCAAGCTGTTAAAAGGCACAGTCAACTTGGTGTATGTAAACTTCTGACCCACTGGAATTGTGACAATGAATTATAAGTGAAATAATCTGGTCTCTAAACAATTGTTGGAAAAATGACTTGTGCCATGCATAAAGTAGACGTCCTAACCGACTTGCCAAAACTTTAGTTTGTTATTAAGAAATTTTAGGAGTGGTTGAAAAATGAGTTAATGACTCCAACCTAAGTGTATGTAAACTTCCGACTTCAACTGTACTAGAAAAAACTTTGTAGCTGAATATAGAAGACATTTCCATCCTCACCTTTAGCGACTTTCTGAGCAGCCACCACTGGCTTGAAAAGCTCGTTCAGCTCATCTAACTCTTTCTTCTTGTCACCCTTTTTGTTCTTGTCCCCTTCAGCAGCAGCCTAGGAAAACAGGATCTAGTTAGTCACAAGTCCACAACAGGATCCAGGTTTGCCGACCTCCTGACCTAATAGCAAGCAATAGCTTGAGATTAGGCCGGCTTCATATCCATTTACATTTTCCAGAAGGTGCCTTATTTTACCTTGTGTAGCAAGAACGTTGAATGAACTGTCATTGGGACTTGCATACCTTAAGGGAACATTTTGACATTTGCCATATGGTTAGTGAGAAAGTCCATATTGCAAATGTACGGTCCCTTACTAGACGTCCGAAAACGTTTGTAAAATTCGCGGAAGGCGTCGGGCCGTGCGGCAGGGACGGATCTACCGGGAAGTCATCAAATTAAATCTGACATTCGGTTTCCGTTTTTATAAAATAATCAAATTTTGGTCATTTTTCCACTGTCCCGATAAATCCCACAAGGGGGCGAATGGAATCATATTGCAAATGTACAAAACATCACGAATCACGACGTGGCCTTATCTCCAAAACGGAAAAGACTTCGAAGACGAAACTTGGTGAGCATAGGTTTGGCATAATGGGCAGTTGACCCCGAACAAGATGGCGTCTAGGCCTCAATGGTTTTTGAGTTATGGCCATTTTTCTGGGATGAAAGGTCCAAAATGAAAATAGAGCAATAATTTTTCCGCTTCACGTCAGAGTCAAGGAGCCTCCGGTGTGTTATATGAATAATCTAATATCAAGCATTACTAGCAGACCAAAGCTCTGGTTAAACCGGATGCCCTCAGATAACTCTGGGCGCAGTGCCCTCAGTCAAGTCTAGAGCCTGTGTGCAATAACATAATTATCCTCGCACAAAACAGTTCAAGGGAAGGACACACAGCTGCCATCACGCAAATATACTCCCCTGTAAAACTACAAAGAGCATCCTGCAACACTAACGAGTTTAGAGTGCCAAACTATCTCACTGACATTGAACCCTTCATGCACTCCTGCATAAACAGGAAACACCTGCGCCTAAAGCAGACACTGCTACACCAGTCAGAAGACCAACACGACGAGACTCCACCTACATTATTCTGTGTATACATTCTGTTGTAAACTCTGGCGAGGCAGCCTAATTATTCTGACTCCTCACAGAGTCACATTGCTTAGGTCCGTGCACGATAAACGGCAGGACAAGATATCTTTGACTCAATAAACTGCCTTTTTGATACACCTGATTCCACTCTGTCCAGCGTCGTTGTTTTGCATTCCCTCTCCAGTATGTAAACACCAACAGGTGTCAATAAAAAAAAGAACCAGCCATTTATCTATCGTCATTTAAGAGAAATCATACACTGTCAAATTGGTGACGTTCAAAAATAGTTTTTTTTTTTTTAAACAGTTACAGATCCAGTTGCAGCGTGTTCATACGAATCTTTTTAAAGTGTGCTTCGGAGCTCTGCGAGACTTCTGTGATTTTCTGAAATAACACACTCACTAAACACTCCGTAAATAAGTCAGTTCTTAACATAAAGACTTAAAACTCAAAATTCTATAATTGCCTACCCCAAGGAGGATATGTTCACTTTCAGCTTCCTGTGTAAACCGGAAGTGCCTTAAAATGGTGTCATAGATGCTGTTTCCAAGGGTTAAAAAGGTCAGATCTGTTCAAAACTTCATATATGTGTGATTAGGCAACCCCCATGAACTGTAAGTCAGTAATTTCTCCCAACAGATGTCAAAGAAAAGCTCTCACACACACACACACACACACACAGCAAGGATGGAGTGACAAAGTGCGGTGCTTAAAGACACAGAGCCTGCAATGGCATTTCCATATTCTCTAGGCCGTGCCGAGTTCAACGAGATGCCCCGCTTGACCGTAGCTCGCTCTGAGTGCAGCGACCTTGAAAAAAAGTAGGCCCAAAATGAAACGTGGCCCTAAATGTCATTTGCTTTTGGGTGACAGTGAGAGAACCGTTAGGGTGAGAAGCACAATTCGACCTCAGGTACGATCCTGAGGTCCTTCCGATCTGTGCAAGCCTAACCTTGACTACGTGGCATTAACCCTTAACAGTAAAAAAGGTTTTTTTGATCTCACAGATTACAATGACATCTCTCCCCATAGGAATACATTGCCTGCTCCTCTAAAGTCAACCTGAAGCCTATGTGGGTTATGAATGCCTTATGAACCTGTCTTCGATGACAGTCCACCAGGACACTATGAGTACCTGTGTTGATTCTTAGCTTCCTGGAGCAACCGGAAGTGATTAAATTCACCCTAAAAGTGTAGATCAGTCAATTCTTAACTTAAAGACTTAAAACTCAGGATTCTGTAAGAGGCTACCTCAATCAAGACATGTGTTTACTTATAGCTTCCTGTGTAAACCGGAAGTGCCTTAAAATGGTGTCATAGGTGCTGTTTCGAAGGGTTAAAAAAGTCAGATCTTTCCAAAACTTCATATGTGTGATGAGGCAACCCTCATGAACTGTAAATCAGTCATTTCTCCCAACAGATGTCAAAGAAAAGCTTTCTCACACAGAGCAAGTATGGAGTGATAAAGCGCGGTGCTTAAAGACACAGAGAGCAGGCAATTGCATTACCATAATCTCTAGGCCGTGCCGAGTTCAACGAGATATCCCGCTTGACCGTAGCTCGCTCGGTCTAAGCGCAGCGACCATGAGAAAAGTACCTGTGTCGATTCTAAGCTTCCTGGAGCAACCGGAAGTGATTAAATTCACCCTAAAAGTGTTTTGAAACACATAACACTGCATTCAGTCACTGTAGATCAGTCAATTCTTAACTTAAAGACTTAAAACTCAGAATTCTGTAAGAGGCTACCTCAATCAAGACATGTGTTTACTTATAGCTTCCTGTGTAAACCGGAAGTGCCTTAAAATGGTGTCATAGGTGCTGTTTCGAAGGGTTAAAAAAGTCAGATCTTTCCAAAACTTCATGTGTGATTAGGCAACCCCCATGAACTGTAAATCAGTCATTTTTCCTGTAAAATTTCAAAGAAAAACTCAATCACACACACACACAGCTTGGAAGGAGGGACACATTGGGGTGCATAGATACATACACTGCCTGCATTAGTTAACCTTGTTGGAACTTTTAAAGAACCATCAGACCTAGAGTTCCGAAACTTTAGAAACCTGTTCTAGACCTTAGGTCGATAGTGCGTGGTGAGTTACGTGGCTCTAGAAGGTTCTCGGACAGAGAAACAGCCTCGTACATTTGCAATAACTTTAATTCATTTTTGCATCACGAAAATGACGACATTTAGAAATGTCCCAGAGTCGCAAGACTAGGTGCATTACGACCGTCTTGGCCCATATAGACGGACCCCAACGTTCCTGTCCGATTGCTCATTCAAGGACCCCGTAGCAAGGCATGGAAAAAAGTGGATTTTCAGCACCAATTAGGGTCTTGCTCAGGCACCAAATGACCTATCGAGCCAAAACTTGGGATTCGGGGTCGCCTCACATAATGTCAGGACTGGAACCGCAGCTAGTACGTAACTACGTGTTTTACGTTTTTATTATGGTTTGAACAGAAGGCTTGTGAATTTTGGGCCAGCTCTGAAGTATGTGATAGTTGGCTACTAAACGAGTTGGAAAAAGTGGGTTTGGTGTCAGAATGATATCTAATTGACTGATGGACGGTGACTTGCTGGTGACTCTTGTCCATTTGCAATATGTTTAAACAGTGAGGTACGATCACCAAAGTGACATTCTGAAATCAACCCTAACGAGCGATTGAGAGGAACCAGAATCACTGCCCAGCCATCCCGAGTTCATCGGGCCAGTCAATTCCGCATTCATGCAGGTTTTTTGAGCATGCCAAATTCGTGATGGTACATGCCCAATAGTGAAAGAAACATCACCAATTGGACGTGATGAAATCAACACAACGAGCTATGCAAAGGAGCAACTATCACTGCCCGGCCATCCTGTGTTCATCAGGTCAGTCAATTTTGCATTTCTGCAGTATTTCTGAGCATGTCAAAATTGTGATGGTAAATGGCAAAAGGACATAACATCCTGATTTGGCATTTTCAAATCTTTCATATTGCATTTGGACATTTCTTATGGCATTTGGCCCAAAAAAAGTGACTTTTGACTTCCTATGAAATCATATTACAAATGGACAAAACATATGCACAAGTAAAAAATAAAATAAAAAATGATAAAAGTTGACAAAAGTATATTCTACAGTTCTTACACATTGACACGTTGAAAACGGTCCAGAAAGCACTTTAAGGGTGTGTGAAGTTTTCAAAATTTCTGCTATTTTTGACTTCCTATGAAATCATATTGCAAATGGACAAAACATATATATGCCTTATGCACAAGTTATTAATTTATTTTTTAAATTATGATAATAAAATTGGACAAAAGTATATTCATACAGTTCTTACACATGTGTAATTGAAAAAAAATCAAAAGAACTTCAAAAAACAGTCCAGAAAGCACTTTAAGGGGTTGCTAGGTTTTTGATGTTGCTTTTGGATGTTGACTTGTGTTGCATTTGCATATGGCATTCGCAATCAACTTTGAACGAAACGACACCGAATTGAGTGGTATTGGACACCGTGTATATGGTTTGTCCAGTGCCAATGACTTCCCATTCATTTTTGTCCATTTCAGGAGGGTGTTCCCTTACTCTGCCAATTGTCCACTTGGTTGGTCCTATGCCATTTGAAATTTCACAAAATATCCACAGGAAAGTATTATCAAACCGACTTTTTAAAATGCTTGTTCTGCTGTTGAAATTCCTATCTGGCAGTACGCATGCATCGGGTGCATGTATTTATGTCTTATGTGCATGCCTCAGGGAATGAAAAAACTCAATCACAAGAGCTAGGCACAGAGTCATGAGGTTTGATGCCAGTTTAAAGAGATTCTTCAGTACTTTTGTATCAGGGTTCGTACGCATTTTGACAGATAGAATTTCATGACTTTTAACCAAATATCCTTTATGCATGTATTAAAAAGTATGCTTAAAGTGGTAGACTCGAAAGCTGCTCTCTGGCGCCATGTCGCATCTTCTGTCATGGTGCAAGGCACTTAACTTTTTATAGCTGGGGGACAGTATTGAGTAGCTTGGATGAATAAGGTGCCAAAAGTAAACGGCCTGCTCCTCAATCGCAGTTTCTAATATATGCATTTTCTTATTAGTATTGGATAGAAAACACTCAAGTTTCTAAAACTGTTTGAATGATGTCTGTGAGTATAACATAACTCATATTGGCAGGCAAAATCCTTGAGTTGAAATCAAAACAAGGAAGTCAGAAATCTGAGCTTTGTATGTATTCACCTGAGTCCCCAATGAAATCCCCTTGAGATATGAATGATGTTGCACTGCCTAGTGGTTCCACTAGATGTCAACCATCAATAGAAATTAGAATGAGACTTCTATGATGTTGTGGGAATGAATGATAGCAGAATCTGTCAGGTGTTTGGCAGTCAGCCATTTTCTGATCATGTTTATTCCTCATGGTAGTCACTTGCGTTCCATTGCTCACGAAGACAAGAAGGAGTACGCCGGTGTTAAGGGATTTTTTTTATCTACAATGACTAATTATGTATACATTTCAATCAGGATGTACTAATCAGAATACTATTATGCTACTGTACATGTATGAATTTTCTCTCTTGCTCCCAGTATTGAATATAATGTAGTGAATGTAGTCAAGAGTTTAGAACAATGACGGTCTGTTCCTTGGTACAAATGAATGAACTGTGAATCTAGACTGTCTAGAATGCTTATCTACACTGACTGACCTTGGCTCTAGGCGAGGAGGGAAGGCTTGAGAGCTCTAGAGCCTTTCTACCAGTGTCAAGAAGAGACGGAACATTTAGAAAACGCTGACGTCATTTTCAGTTTATAACCTGTGGTAAAATGTGTACTCTCTTGATTAAAGGCTGTTACTTGACTTTTAAGACCGGGCTCTGTCCATTCCTATAAAATAAGGGTCTTACAAATTCTTATGAATTGACAGTGTTTAATTTTAATTGGGAATTAAAACAGAGGAATTAAATTCCTTCAACAGCCGGTTGGAACTTTATTGAAGCTATATGTTAAAAACATCCTAATGATTGATTCTGTACTTAGTTTGAAATGTTTCTTCGACCGGTAATATCACTTTTTGAAGTTGTCCGATATAACGCTAAAACGCGCTAACAAAAGATGGTATTTGGACATAAATAACGGATATTTTCGAACAAAACAAATTAAAACATTTATTGTGGACCTGGGATTCCTGGAGTGCTTTCTGATGTAGATCATCAAAAGGGAATATTTATCATGTAATTTCTTGTTTATGTTGACGCCATCTTTGCGGCTGTGGCGTTTTTACTTTTAAGCGCCGTCTCAGATTATGGCATGCGTTTCTTTTTCCGTAAAGTCTTTTTGAAATCTGACACAGCGGTTGCATTAAGGAGAGCTATATATCTATAATTCCATGTGTATAACTTGTATTATCATCTACATTTATGATGAGTATTTCTGTTGAATGATGTGGCTATGCAAAATCACTGGATGTTTTTGGAACTAGTGAATCTAATACGCCAATGTGAACTCAGATTTTCTGATATAAATATGAACTTTATCAAACAAAACATGGATGTATTGTGTAACATGAAGTCCTATGAGTGTCATCTGATGAAAATGATCAAAGGTTAGTGATTCATTTTATCTCGATATGTGTTTTTTCTCTCTTTCTCTTTGGCTGGTAAAATTGGCTGTGTATTTTAGTGAGTTGTTGGTGACCTAACATAATCATTTGTGGTGCTTTCCTCGTAAATCCTATTTGAAATTGGACACCGTGGTGGGATTAACAACAAGACTACCTTGAAAACGATATAAGATACATGTATGTTTGAGGAATTTTAATTATGAGATTTCTGTTCTTTTGAATATGGCGCCCTGTACTATCACTGGTTGTTGTTATATTGCTCCCGGTAACGGGATCTCAGCCATAAGAAGTTAACACCCCCCCCAAAGTAGAATAGCTTTCAGGCAACAGTATAAAACATGTGGTCAACCCTCAGTCTGGAGAGCTACTGGGTGTGCAGGCTTTTGATCAAACACAGCCAGTTTATCAAGGTCCAGCATAGCAGCTTATTTCTAAAATATTTGTTCGAGGGGGACTAGAATAAAAGCATACACATCCATTGGATCTCCTGGAGCACTCACTCCTGTCATCATGAAGTGCTTTGAGAGACTAGTCAAGGATCAAGTCGACCTTACCTGACAGCCTAAACCCACTTCAATTTGCTTACCGCCCCGATAGATCCAGACAATGCAATCGCCGTCGCACTGCACACTGCCCTAGCCCATCTGAATAAGAGGAATACCTATGTAAGAATGCTGTTCATTGACTATTGCTAAGCATTCAACACCATAGAACCCAACAAGCTCATCATTAAGCTTGAGGCCCTGGGTCTGAACCCCACCCTGTGCAACTGGGTCCTGGGGACTTCCTGACGGGCCACCTCCAGGTGGCTAAGGTAGGGAACAACACCTCCACTTCGCTGATCCTCAACACTGGGCACCCACAAGGGTGCACAGCCCCCTCCGGACTTCCTGGTCACCCACGCCTCCAACTCAATCAAGTTTCAGATGACAACAGTAGTCGGCCTGATTACCTACAATGACGAGACAGCCTACAGGGAGGTGGTGAGGGCCCTGGGTGTGTGGGGCCAGGAAAATAACCTCACTCAATGTCAACACAACAAAAGAGCTGATCGTGGACTTCAGGAAATAGCAGAGAGAACACCCCCCTATCCACATCAACGGGACTGCAGTGGAGAAGGTGGAAAGTTTCAAGCTCCTCGGCATACACATCACTGACAAACTGAAATGGGCCACCCACACAGACAGTTGTGAAGGAGGCGGAATAGTGCCTCTTCAACCCCAGGAGGCTGAAGAAATTTGGCTTTGCACCTAAAACCCTCAAACTTTTACAGACGCACAATTGTGAGCATCCTGTTGGGCTGTACCACCGCCAAGGCCATCAGACTTAAATAGCAATCACCAGCACGGAGGCTGCTGCCCTATATACAGACGACTTGAAATCACTGGCCACTAATGTTTACATATATTGCATTACCATCTCATATGTATATGGCACTTTGTTCTATTGTACTGTATCCTAGTCTTTGCCACGCTGACATTGCTCATTCAAATATTTTTTAGTCTTAATTCCTTTACTTAGATGTGTGTATTGTAAAATTGTTAGATATTACTGCACTGTTGGAGCTAGAGAAAAAAGCATTTCACTACACCCGCAATAACATCTTCTAAACACATGTATGTGACCAATAATCGATTTGATCATCCTTGATGTAAAACATTGCAACATTACAACCAAATAGTTTCTCTTGAAATAATGATCTCATTCAATATATCAAAGATCAAATGGCTATGGTAGGTTACAAATATTTTTGATTCATCTGAAGCAAGCCCACAAATTTAGGAAATCCATTTTTTCTAGTTTAATCAATAATCTTAGCTGCCTTAGAACTATTTACTTTGCAACTAGATGCTAGTCAGCCTGCAATGTCCCAACATTATCCCAAAATCTACTTGGAAGTATCTGCTAAACAAGTTGAAGCCACATAAACCAAAAGGCAAAAGGTAATTGTTTTTTCCTAAAATTACCGTTCGCAGTTCCAATTATTATTATTTTGATTCACCACGATTGAACCAAATTATACAATAATTTGATTTGTCAAAGAATCGTTTAAATGAATCATATGAATCGTTAAATGTAAATCACCTGTGAATGGCCATATTCGTGTGTGTCGGCGGTGGAAAGTTTTTGGGGACATGACAAAAACATGAATACATGCTAATAATGGCAAAAAAGTTACCTAGAGGGTACAAGATATGTTTGAATTGGCTACTAGTTATTAGTCTGTTCTTTAATGCATTTTATAGGTTAGGCCTGCTTCTGCAATGTCCGACTGTCTCGCTCTCCTTGAGCAATGACCCACTCGTCTCGCACATATGCAAGTGATGCGCACAAACACGCTAAAGTGACATTCGGATCCAGGCTGATATGCTGATTTTTATTTGATTTGTAAAATATTTTAAAAACTATGCCTAAATAAATTACATTAACAGAAATTATAAAATTAATTTCCAACAGGTCCCAGACGTGCTCAATGGGATTGAGATACAGGCTCCTCGCTGGCAATGGCAGAACACTGACATTCCTGTCTTGCAGGAAATCACGCTCAGAACGAGCAGTATGTCTGGTGCGTTGTCATGCTGGAGGGTCATGTCAGGGTGGTGATCCCGCAGGAAGGGTACCACATGAGGGAGGAGGATGTCTTCCCTGTAACGCACAGCGTTGAGATTGCCTGCAATGACAACAAGCTCAGTCCAATGATGATGTGACTCACCACCCCAGACCATGACGGACCCTCCACCTCCAAATCGATCCCACTCTAGAGAACAGGCCTCGGTGTAACGCATATTTCTTCGACGATAAACGTGAATCTGACCATCACCCCTGGTGAGACAAAACCTCAACTCATCAGTAAAGAGCACTTTTTGCCAGTCCTGTCTGGTCCAGCGGCAACGGGTTTGTGCACAACCCGGTGATGTCTGGTGAGGACCTGCCTACAACAGGCCTACAAGCCCTCAGTCCAGCCTCTCAGCCTATTGCGGACAGTCTGAGCACCGATGGAGGGATTGTGCGTTCCTGGTGTAACTCGGGCAGTTGTTGTTGTCATCCTGTACCTGTCCCGCAGGTGTAATGTTAGGATGTACCGATCCTGTGCAGATGTTGATACACGGTCTGCCACTGTGAGGACGATCAGCAGTCCGTCTCCCTGTAGCGCGGTCTTAGACGTCTCACAGCAAGGACATTGCAATTTATTGCCCTTGCCACATCTGCAGTCCTCATGCCTCCTTGCAGCATGCCCAAAGCACATTCACGCAGATGACCAGCAACCCTGGGCATCTTAATTTGGTGTTTTTCCAGAGTCAGTAGAAAGGCCTCTAGTGTCCTAAGTTTTAATTGCCTACCGTCTGTAAGCTGTTAGTGTCTTAACGACCGTTCCACAGGTGCATGATCATTAATTGTTTATGGTTCATTGAACAAGCAATGGGAAACCGTGTTTAACTTCTTTGGGGTAGGGGGCAGTATTGGGTAGCTTGGATGAAAAACGTGCCCAAATTAAGCTGCCTGCTACTCAGCCGTAAAAGCTAGAATATGCATATAATTAGTCAATTTGGATAGAAAACACAGTTTCTAAAACTGTTTGAATGAGTGAGTATAACAGAACTCATATGGCAGGCAAAAACCTGAGAAAAAATCCAACCAGGAAATGGGAAATCTGAGGTTTGTAGTTTTTCAACTCAGCCCCCATTGAAGATACAGTGGGATATTAGTTATGTTTAATTTCCTATGGCTTCCACTAGATGTCAACAGTATTTAGAAACTGTTTTGAGGATTCTACTCTAAAGGAGGGGGCTCATAATAGCTCTTTGAGTGAGTGGTCTGGCAGAGTGTCACAGCCTCGGTCTGGAGCGCTCACATGAAAGATAGTTACGCTCCACTTCATTTGTACAGACAAAGGAATTGTCCGGTTGGAACATTAAGTTTAATGTTAAAAACATCCAATAGATTGATTCCATACTTAGTTTGGCATGTTTCTACGGGCTGTAACGGAACTTTTCGTTCAGTGCGACCTGAACACGCTTTTGGATTTTTCACCAAACGCCCTAACAAAAGAAGATATTTGGACATAACTGATGGACATTATCGAATAAATCAAACATTTATGGCGGAACTGGGATTCCTGGGAGTGCATTCTGATGAAGATCACAGGTAAGTGAATATTTAAAATGTTATTTCTGAGTAATGTTGACTACCCAATATGGCGGGTATCTTGTTGGCTGCTTTGTTGTGTAAAGGCTGTACTCAGATTATTGCATGGTTTGCTTTCTCCTTTCTTTATCAAACAAAACATACATGTATTGTGTAACAAAGTCCTATGAGTGTCATCTGATGAAGATCAAAGGTTTGTGATTAATTTTCTCTATTTCTGCTTTTTGTGACTTCTCTCTTTGGCAGGAAAAATGGCTGTGTTTTTCTGTGGCTTGGTGGTGACCTAACAATCGTTTGTGGTGCTTTCGCTGTCAATTATTTTTGAAATCAGACACTGTGGCTGGATTAACGAGAATTGTATCTTTAAAATGGTGTAAAATACTTGTATGCTTGAGGAACTTTAATGAGATTGTTGTTTTGAATTTGGCGCCCTGCACTTTCACTGGCTGTTGCGGGGGGCTTCCGCTAGTGGAATGACGATCTGAAGTTATTTGGATTTTTACGAATTATTTTTTAAAGACAGGGTCCTGAAAAAAGGACGTTTATTTTTATGCTAAGTTTATGTGTATCCCATAATTGCTCTGCTGTGTGCATCTTGCTAGCTATCACTCAAGACTGTGATGGCTGAAGCTCGAATTACTAGGGGGCTGGCCTAGGTGGGGGAAAACGGCACTGCCCGGCTTCCAGAAGTGTCTTTCAGACTAGGCATTGCGTGGCTAATTGAGGTAAGACAGAAATTCTGCTTATAGATCATGCATGTATGAACTACACACATTAACACATCCAGCCTAAAGTCGGAGGTTCCGGAGCATGTCGTTAATAATTTTCTGTGGATGTTTTGTCTCAAATTTCCAACAGCACAAGGACGAACTCAGTGGACAACCAGCAAATCAAATCAAATTTTATTTGTCACACACATGGTTAGCAGATGTTAATGCGAGTGTAGCGAAATGCTTGTGCTTCTAGTTCCGACAATGCAGTAATAACCAACAAGTAATCTAGCTAACAATTCCAAAACTACTGTCTTATACACACACACACACACACACACACACAAGTGTAGGGGGATAAAGAATATGTACATAAAGATATATGAATGAGTGATGGTACAGAGCAGCATAGGCAAGATACAGTAGATGGTATCGAGTACAGTATATACATATGAGATGAGTATGTAAACAAAGTGGCATAGTTAAAGTGGCTAGTGATACATGTAATACATAAGGATGCAGTAGATGATAGAGTACAGTATATACGTATACATATGAGATGAATAATGTAGGGTAAGTAACATTATATAAGGTAGCATTGTTTAAAGTGGCTAGTGATATATTTACATCATTTCCCATTATTAAAGTGGCTGGAGTTGAGTCAGTGTGTTGGCAGCAGCCACTCAATGTTAGTGGTGGCTGTTTAACAGTCTGATGGCCTTGAGATAGAAGCTGTTTTTCAGTCTCTCGGTCCCAGCTTTGATGCACCTGTACTGACCTCGCCTTCTGGATGATAGCGGGGTGAACAGGCAGTGGCTCGGGTGGTTGATGTCCTTGATGATCTTTATGGCATTCCTGTAACATCGGGTGGTGTAGGTGTCCTGGAGGGCAGGTAGTTTGCCCCCGGTGATGCGTTGTGCAGACCTCACTACCCTCTGGAGAGCCTTACGGTTGTGGGCGGAGCAGTTGCCGTACCAGGCGGTGATACAGCCCGCCAGGATGCTCTCGATTGTGCATCTGTAGAAGTTTGTGAGTGCTTTTGGTGACAAGCCGAATTTCTTCAGCCTCCTGAGGTTGAAGAGGCGCTGCTGCGCCTTCTTCACGATGCTGTCTGTGTGAGTGGACCAATTCAGTTTGTCTGTGATGTGTACGCCGAGGAACTTAAAACTTACTACCCTCTCCACTACTGTTCCATCGATGTGGATAGGGGGGTGTTCCCTCTGCTGTTTCCTGAAGTCCACAATCATCTCCTTAGTTTTGTTGACTAAGGTTATTTTCCTGACACCACACTCCGAGGGCCCTCACCTCCTCCCTGTAGGCAGTCTCGTCGTTGTTGGTAATCAAGCCTACCACTGTTGTGTCGTCCGCAAACTTAATGATTGAGTTGGAGGCGTGCGTGGCCACGCTGTCGTGGGTGAACAGGGAGTACAGGAGAGGGCTCAGAACGCACCCTTGTGGGACCCCAGTGTTGAGGATCAGCGGGGTGGAGATGTTGTTGCCTACCCTCACCACCTGGGGGCGGCCCGTCAGGAAGTCCAGTACCCAGTTGCACAGGGCAGGGTCGAGACCCAGGGTCGTTGTTGAATGCCGAGCTGTAGTCGATGAACAGCATTCTCACATAGGTATTCCTCTTGTCCAGATGGGTTAGGGCAGTGTGCAGTGTGGTTGAGATTGCATCGTCTGTGGACCTATTTGGGCGGTAAGCAAATTGGAGTGGGTCTAGGGTGTCAGGTAGGGTGGAGGTGATATGGTCCTTGACTAGTCTCTCAAAGCACTTCATGATGACGGAATTGAGTGCTACGGGGCGGTAGTCGTTTAGCTCAGTTACCTTAGCTGTCTTGGGAACAGGAACAATGGTGGCCCTCTTGAAGCATGTGGGAACAGCAGACTGGTATAGGGATTGGTTGAATGTCCGTAAACACACCGGCCAGCTGGTCTGCGCATGCTCTGAGGGCGCGGCTGGGGATGCCGTCTGGGCCTGCAGCCTTGCGAAGTTTAACACGTTTAAATGTTTTACTCACCTCGGCTGCAGTGAAGGAGAGTCCGCATGTTTTCGTTGCAGGCCGTGTCAGTGGCACTGTATTGTCCTCAAAGCGGGCAAAAAAGTTATTTAGTCTGCCTGGGAGCAAGACATCCTGGTCCGTGACTGGGTTGGTTTTCTTCTTGTAGTCCGTGATTGACTGTAGACCCTGCCACATACCTCGTGTCTGAGCCGTTGAATTGAGATTCTACTTTGTCTCTATACTGACGCTTAGCTTGTTTGAGCCTTGGAGGGAATAGCTGCACTGTTTGTATTTCGGTCATGTTACCAGTCACCTTGCCCTGATTAAAAGCAGTGGTTCGCGCTTTCAGTTTCACGCAACTGCTGCCATCAATCCACGGTTTCTGGTTTGGGAATGTTTTAATCGTTGCTATGGGAACGACATCTTCAACGCACGTTCTAATGAACTCGCACACCGAATCAGCGTATTCGTCAATGTTGTTATCTGACGCAATACGAAACATATCCCAGTCCACGTGATGGAAGCAGTCTTGGAGTGTGGAATCAGCTTGGTCGGACCAGCGTTGGACAGACCTCAGCGTGGGAGCTTCTTGTTTTAGTTTCTGTCTGTAGGCAGGGATCAGCAAAATGGAGTCATGGTCAGCTTTTCCGAAAGGAGGGCGGGGCAGGGCCTTATATGCGTTGCGGAAGTTAGAATAACAATTATCCAAGGTTTTACTAGCCCTGATTGCGCAATCGATATGCTGATACAATTTAGGGAGTCTTGTTTTCAGATTAGCCTTGTTAAAATCCCCAGCTACAATGAATGCAGCCTCAGGATGCCATCGATGTGTCTGCATGGGGGGGGGGGGGGGGAATATATACGGCTGTGATTATAATCGAAGAGAATTCTCTTGGTAGATAATGCGGTCGACATTTGATTGTGAGGAATTCTAAATCAGGTGAACAGAAGGATTTGAGTTCCTGTATGTTTCTGTGATCACACCACGTCTCATTAGCCATAAGGCATACGCCCCCGCCCCTCTTCTTACCAGAAAGATGTTTGTTTCTGTCGGCGCGATGCGTGGAGAAACCCGCTGGCTGCACCGCCTCCGATAGCATCTCTCCAGTGAGCCATGTTTCCGTGAAGCAAAGAACGTTACAGTCTCTGATGTCCCTCTGGAATGCTACCCTTGCTCGGATTTCATCAACCTTGTTGTCAAGAGACTGGACATTGGCGAGAAGAATGCTAGGGAGTGGTGCACGATGTGCCCGTCTCCGGAATCTGACCAGAAGACCGCCTCGTTTCCCTCTTTTACGGAGTCGTTTTTTTGGGTCGCCGGCTGGGATCCATTCCGTTGTCCTGGTTGAAAGGCAGAACACAGGATCCGCTTCGCGGGGTACTAATGTAAGAAACAACACGTAAAAAAACAAAAAAAACTGCATAGTTTCCTAGGAACGCGAAGAGAGGCGGCCATCTCTATCGGCGCCGGAAGTAACTCGTTCAACTGAAGTTTATTCAACATTCTGACTTGTAAAGGGATTGTTCAGCCTTCTGGAATGTTATTGTTAGCAACTAGTGTGGGAAGTCCACACGCCGAAATAAGACGCTAGATCCAGGCAAAAATTTGGCTAGATGAGTGTCAATTCAAAGTAAATTAGCGAGAAAACATCTATAGATTGATCCTGACTTTCGTAAAAATATATTCTCTAGTTGGAACAGAGCAATGCCATAATGTGGACAGCGTGGAGCCCGGCACGGTATATGGCTGGGAAAATGTACCTCAATCCAATGATGGAATATGTCACTGTACTCTTAAAATGTTCCCAAAATGATCAAATGATTAATTGATAAGATTGAAATACCGATAGTTTTTTATTAAACTGCCTTTTTCGTCAGCCTGCTAGGCCAGCAAATGCTATAGCAGCCCATTGGATCCCCCAAAAATGCAACGCTGGGCGTTGGGGTGAGTAGTAGCTACCTTGAGTGTTGTAAAATCCAACGGGTTGCTTTAGCTGTCCACATTCTGGCAAAGCACACGGTTTCCGACCAGCTCTCAAACTCTAGGGGACTTTGACAGATTTCAACGATTAGCTTCGCCAAAGACTGGCTCATGTGACCTACAATCCCGACTGTTTTAAAGTTTAGAAACATAAATAATTGTCAGTTGAAATACAGCTTTCGAAACATATGGCCCTTAGTCATCAGCGAGAAAGAATCATTCAAATAAAAAATACACTTACTGCAGCAGCGTTGCACAGATCCATACAGTTTTGGGTGGCTCCATCCGGCAAAACTACACTTCCCGAGTTACGCTTACACACAAGTGTTTGGAGCACGCTATAGATTGCTAATTAGCACAGGTGGTCGCTTCTGTGTCTGCGGTCCAAACACTTAAAAGACACATCCTATCTCCTCAGCCCTCAAATTAAGTGTACACTTCTGATGACGTATGACGTCTGACTTGTATACACTTGCAGGGCAAGTGACTGGACATTGGCGAGAATAAGGAATTATTTTTAAATGGGCCTTCCTTGGCCAAAACTTCGTCACTCGTTCATCCCGTGATGATTGTGTTTTCAGCCGCCGGTAGGTTGTGGGTGCTTTATATGTCCTACAGTCAATTATGAGTGCAATCCTACTTAAATTAAATATATAATTATTATATGCCTACTGTATGCTTGCTAGAAAATTTATTATCTAAAAAACATTAGCTAGAACGTCTGAAGGAAAATGTTTTATTTCAAAAAATTCAAAAAGGTAACAAAAACATATTTATGAGACGTGTTTGTGCCGTCATGTGCATTAGTAGCACAATGTCTAACTTGTATGCATTCGTTTTTACTAAGCGGATGTACAATCTTCACGATTTGAAAAATGGGGAGTTTCAGGCCCCGGAGTGAACATAATTGTACACTCGCAAAGCCGACTAAAAACGAGGGCTGAGGGGCTTACGTTGCAAACGTGCCTTGCTTGGCTAATCATTTGGACCGCCCTCCAAGATGGCGATGGGGCATAATGTATAAAGCATAAGTGGACAACGGTGTCTTTTCAGTGTTTGGACCGCAGCCTGTCTTCCATAAACAAGCGCCGTAACATGGAGATATGGCCGTGTGGGAACACTAACCATATAAAGTGTGTAGATATTTAACATTTTGTTTAATTTTCTTTACTGATATGCAAGAAACGTTCCTTATGTTTCCAAAACAGTACCAGAAGCGATGCATGTTAATGTTAACAGCAAGCGCCAGGGATCTTAACAAAACTCCCCCGGTCAGATGATACTATTATCAATAGGCCCTAAAGCAATTAATGTTTATGAATGGGGTACATTCTGACCAGAGAGAAGACACGAGAACAAAAGCCTGGTTCTTATGGCTATAGGTTGATGATGCTCTAATGGCAAACATCTCTGTTGAAATTACAAGTCAAGCCAGTGGTCATTCACTGAGAAACAACAAGACTGTAGACCTGATTGGTCCTGCTTACCTTACTACCAGGAACTTGCTTGACTTGCTGAGAGACATTCTTGATAAATTTCTGTTGTTTTCCACCCTTTTTGTTCTTCAACCCAAAAGTCTTATCCTACATAAAAGATAAACAAATGGAATATCAACAATTTAATAAGGACAACGTTAAACATTGTTAGTTGGCAGGCTACCAAGAAGAAACCTCTGAACGACAAAATAATACGGTTTCTGGCGCTAGCTATCTAAGTAGTTATAGTAGCTGACTAACTAGCTAACTTACTGTACCAACAAAGATTAGACATGATAACTAGCTAGCCATCTGTGTTACAACTACTAACGTTAATTAAGCAGCTCATTCAAGCCGTGGACAGACGATCACACAACCTAGCTAACATTAATTCGAATAAATACGTTTGTAACCTTTGCTAGCTACTGTCTGCAGCTAACTAGCTACAACATGCAAGCACAAGTTAGATACCAGTAGCTACCACGTTCTTAAAAAAGGGTTAGCATAAGAACGCTACGTTTGTCAGTTTGGTACCAAGCAAATATAACGGTTTGGAAAGTGCGTTCAACAATCCGTGGTATCACTAGCTAGCTTCACAAAATAACCTTTGGACGTTAAATGTAATTTAGCTAGCTACCAATTACTCTTGTAGCTAACAAACTAGCTTAGCATTATCCCATTTAATTTGACTATGGTGCGCGAAAGGGATTTCACCTCAATTATCTTTTCCTTCTTCTTTTCTTGCGTTTTTTTACTACCCGTGGCAGCTTGAGCTGGTTTCTTCGGAGGCATAGTGAATGATGTAACTATATTTAGAAATATTCTATTACCATAGCCACCGCTACATAAAGTACTAACAGGCCACTCCGTGACGCTGAATGACGTCAGTGTTCATATTCTTCTTCGTAGGTATTTTTTTGGTGCGGTTGGCATCCAACATTAATGGTACATTACCGACACCTACTGTGCTGGAGAGTCTTGACCATCGTTTTACGTCAAACACATTCAACCACAAACACATTCAAAATCGTGGCTATATTGTGCAAATTCATGAAATAAATCTGAATATAAGGTTAGGCACAATGATAGCAGTGTGGTTAAGATTAGGGTTCACTTTAAAATCAGATTTTAAGAAGCGAAATTGTGGAAATAGGTGGCGTTTAGCAGTTATGACTATGTCGCTGTGGTAACTAGTGGAGAAATCCCTCAACCAATATTATGAAAAACTGTTTATTTACATATACAGAGTGCGTCAAACGTTTATGGAAAAGTTTATTTCTGTATTTCATGGTTGCAACTTGCTGAAAATTGTCCAGTGTTCTTATCATCTAGTTTCAACAGTAGTGCAATAAAAATTACACAGTGTGCATCAAACATGATTTAGACCTTGTTTATGGAGATTTAAAAAAATATGTTTTTCATGGTTGCAACTTCCTGAAAATTGTCCACAGTGTTATCATTTAGTTTAAACAGTACTACAAAAAAATGTTACTTACAGATTGCATCAAACATGATTTAGAGCTGTGCTACCTTATATAATGTTACTTACCCTACACTATTCATCTCATATGCATATGTATATACTGTACTCTAGATCATCGACTGCATTCTTATGTCACTAGCCACTTTAACTATGCCACTTTGTTTACTTTGTCTACATACTCATCTCATATGTATATACTGTACTCGATACCATCTACTGTATGCTGCTCTGTACCATCACTCATTCATATATCCTTATGTACATATTCCTTATCCCCTTACACTGTGTATAAGACAGTAGTTTTGGAATTGTTAGTTAGATTACTTGTTGGTTATCACTGCATTGTCGGAACTAGAAGCACAAGCATTTCGCTACACTCGCATTAACATCTGCTAACCATGTGTATGTGACAAATAAAATTTGATTTGATTTGATTAGCTTGTTTATGGAAAAGTGTTTATTTCTGCATTTCAATGTTGCAACTTGCTGAAAACTGTCCAATTTTTGCTGTGCTATCTATTTGAGATGAAATGAACATTGAAAACTGTCCACAGCAAGTTCCAACATTTGAATACATAAGTAACTTTTTTTCCATAAACAAGCGCTAAATCATGTTTGATGCTGTATATATTTGTGCACATTCATGTACGTTGGCGTGTATAAGAGCTAATCATTTGAGTTTTCATGCAAAAACACAATTTTGAGAAGAGTTCAAATAGTTTTGAATTAAGTGTTTGGTTTTGCAAGAGATGTGACGTTTTGGGGTTTTGTGTGTAGAGTCTAGAGAAAAGGAACTATAGTTTCAGAAATCATAAGTAAGCAATTGTCAAAAACTGTAACTAGGCAAGTCAGTTAAGAACAAATTCTTATTTACAATGACGGCCTACCCCGGCCAAACCCAGACGACACTGGTGCCAATTATGCGCTATCCTATGGGCGGATGTGATACAGCCTGGATTTAAACCTGGGACTGTAGTGACACCTCTTGCGCTGAGATGCAGTGCCTTAGACGGCTGCCCCACTCAGGAGCCCAAAGACATGGATTGTGTAAGTGTGCCATTCAGAGGGTGAATGTGCAAGACAAAAGATTTCAAGGCCTTTGAACAAGGTATGGTTGTACAGTAGGTGCCAGGCTCACCAGTTTGAGTGTGTCAAGAACTGCAACACTGCTGGGGTTCACACTCAACAGTTTCCTGTGTGTATTAAGAATGGTCCACAACCCAAGGGACATCCAGCCAACTTGACACAACTGTGGGATGCATTGGAATCAACAGGGGCCAGCGTCCGTGGAGTGCTTTCAACACCTTGTAGAGTCCATGCCTCAACGAATTCAGGCCGTTCTGAGGGCAAAAGGGGGTGCAACTCAATATTAGAAAGGTGTTCCAAATGATTTGTACACTCAGTGTACACATGATTTATCTTAAATGTTTTTTAATAACACAAGCACAGGTTTATTGACTCTCGTTACTATTGTACCACAATAGAGTACCACAGAATGAGTCATAATACCCATAAAAACTAGGGAACTGGTTCCAATTGTTTTTACACCATTTATTTTTCCCATAGAGGATTTTAGAAACACTTAAAACAAGGGATGTGTTTCTTGTGGGCTTACCCTGGTGTGATGTTTTGATAACCTTGTAAAGATTGTAGTACAAGGTGACTTTCATCAATATATTTGCCTGTATTTACCCCCACAAAATGAAATGCTAATTAGCTGCTAATGCCATGATGATCTGGACGAGACTGCTGAATCGAGGCAAAGGTAAGAATCTCTGGATGAACTAATGCACTTTCCTAAATGTACTGTAGTATTAAGTGCTAAATTTATTTAAATAGTCAAGTTTTAAATTGACACAATACCTGTTAGCAAAGATGGAGCTTGAGATGACGTGCAGGAGCTTGCAGGGATTTTCTAGTTTTGTATAATGTCTACTTTGATGGTAATTAGAGAGTAAATAGAGCCGAATATATTGATAAAAGTCATCTTGTCCAAGAGAGATTTACATGGTTATCAAAATGTCACGCCAGGGTAAGCCAACACAAAACACGGCCCTTAGTTTAAGTGTTTCTAAAAATCCATTATGGGAAAAATGAATGGTGGAAGAACGACTAGAACCATTTTCCTGTTTGACAGCTAGGTTTTATGGGTATAATGACACATCCACTGTAATCTATTTTAGCACTCACTGTGGCGGGTAGCATTTTCGCTATATACAACGACAATAATTTCTGCCAATATTCTTTATTGTCCCTTAAGTTCAAGTACAGTACCCATCAAATGTTTGGATACACCTACTCATTCAAGGGTTTTTTTATTTTTTTATTACATTGTAGAGTAATAGTGAAGGGAAAGGGGGATACCTAGTCAGTTGTACAACTGAATACCTTCAATTGAAATATGTCTCAGCATTTACCCCAACCCCTCTGAATCAGAGAGGTGCGGGGGGCTGCCATAATCGACATCCATGTCTTCGGCGCCCAGGGAACACTGGGTTAACTGCCTTGCTCAGGGGCAGAATGACAGATTTTTACCTTGTTAGCTCAGGGATTCGATCCAGCGACCTTTCAGTTACTGGCCCAATGCTCTAAGACATCAGAACTATGAAATAACACATATGGAACCATGTGTTAACCAAAAAAGTGTTGAACAAATTAAAATATATTTTCTATTTGAGATTCTTCAAAGTATCTACCCTTTGCCTTGACGGCAGCTTTGCACACTCTTGGTATTCTCTCAACCAGCTTCATGAGGTAGTCACCTGGAATGCAATTCAATTAACAGGTGTGCCTTTTTAGAAGTTAATTTGGGGAATTTCTTTCAATGCATTTGAGCCAATCAGTTCTGTTGTGACATGGTAGGTGTGGGTATACAGAGGATAGCCCTGTTCGATAAAAGACCAGCTCAAAAAGGCAAAGAGAAACGATAGTCCATCATTACTTGAAGGTCATTCAATTGGGGAAATTTCATTAACTTTTAAAATTCCGTCACAAAAGCCATCAAGAACTATGATAAACTGTCTCTCATGAGGACACCCACAGGAAAGGAAGACCCAGAGTTACCTCTGCTGCAGAGGATAAGTCCATTAGAGTTAACTGCACCTCAGATTGCAGCTCAAATAAATGCTTCAGAGTTCAAGTAACAGACACATCTCAACTGTTAAGCGGAGTGACACAGGGGAACCCAAGAGCAGACTCAGATGAGGAAACGGGGATGAATGAACCAAAATATGTATTGTAACACAGAGGGACATGGAGTGTAGATCCGGGGAAGCTTGGATGAGTTGCAGAAAAAAACAGATGTGGAGACTGAGGTTGGAGTTAGCTGAGTAGAACAGGGTAAATGGTCCTGAGGGGAATTCAAGGTAGTGGTGGTGAGTAAAATCCAGAGCAAGGTAGTTGGTAGGTGTAATGTGAAACAGGAGACAGGAGCCAGAGAGAGAGTGGTAACTGCAATGAGAGTGTCAGACAGGGAAACAGGCACAGCAGGATAACAGGATCTTGAGTAATCATAAATGGCTAGAATCATGAACTGACTGAGCAGAGATTACGATCTGGCAGGACTGAGTATTTGTAGAGGTCCTGATTGTGAAACGAGTTGCAGCTGGTAGGGATCTGCTCTGACTTCAGCTCACCTGTCTCCAACCACACAGAGAGGGAGAGAGAGAGTGTACAGGGGAATAACTGCAGGTCAAGAAGACACCAGATGAACACCAGAGGGCGAAGCAGGAGCAGATGTGACATCAACATCAACTGTTCAGGGGAGACTACGTGAAATGTATTTGTATTTATTTCACCTTTATTTAACCAGGTAGGCTAGTTGAGAACAAGTTTTTATTTGCAACTGTGACCTGGCCAAGATATAGCAAAGCAATTCGACACATACAACAACACAGTTACACATGGAGTAAACAAACATACAATCAATAATACAGTAGAAAAATCTATATAAAGCATGTGCAAATGAGGTAGGATAAGAGAGGTAAGGCAATAAGTAGGCCATGGTGGCAAAGTAAATACAATTGAGCAATTAAACACTTGAATGGTGGATGTGTAGAAAATGAATGTGCAAGTTGAGATACTGGGGTGCAAAGGAGCAAGACACATAAGTAAATACAGTATGAGGATGAGGTAGATTGGATGCGTTATTTACAGATGAGCTATGCACAGGTGCAGTGATCTGTGTGCTGCTCTGACAGCTGGTGCTTAAAGCTAGTGAGGGAGGTAAGAGTCTCCAGCTTCAGAGATTTTTGCAGTTCGTTCCAGTCATTGGCAGCAGAGAACTGGAAGGAGAGGCGGCAAAAGGAAGAATTGGCTTTGGGGGTGACCAGTGAGATATACCTGCTGGAGTGTGTGCTATGGGTGGGTGCTGCTATGATGACCAGTGAGCTGAGATAAGGTGGGCTTTACCTAGCAGAGACTTGTAGATGACCTGGAGCCAGTGGGTTTGGCGACAAGTATGAAGCGAGGGCCAGCCAACGAGATCATACAGGTCGCAGTGATGGGTAGTATATGGGGCTTTGGTGACAAAACGGATGGCACTGTGATAGACCGCATCCAATTTGTTGAGTAGAGTGTTGGAGGCTATTTTGTAAATGACATCGCCGAAGTGGAGGATCGGTTGGATGGTCAGTTTTACGAGGTTGTTTGACAGCATGAGTAAAGGATGCTTTGTTGCAAAATAGGAAGCCGATTCTAGATTTAATTTTGGATTGGAGATGTTTAATGTGAGTCTGAAATTAGAGTTTACAGTCTAAACCAGACACCCAGGTATTTGTAGTTGTCCACCTATTTTAATTCAGAACCGTCCAGAGTAGTGATGCTGTATGGGCGGGCAGGTGCGGGCAGCGATCGGTTGAAGAGCATGCATTTAGTTTTGCTTGCGTTTAAGAGCAGTTGGAGGCCACAGAAGGAGAGTTGTATGGCATTGAAGCTCGTCTGGAGGTTAGTTAGCACAGTGTCCAACGAAGGGCCAGAGGTATACAGAACGGTGTCGTCTGCATAGAGGTGGATCAAAGAATCACCAGCAGCGAGAGCGACATCATTGATGTATACAGAGAAGAGAGTCGGCCTGAGAATTTAACCCTGTAGCACCCCCATAGAGACTGCCAGAGGTCCGGACAACAGGCCCTCCGATTTGACATACTGAACTCTAACGGAGAAGTAGTTGGTGAAACAAGCGAGGCAATCATTTGAGAAACCAAGGCTGTTGAGTCTGCCAATGAGAATGTTGTGATTGACAGAGTTGAAAGCCTTAGCCAGGTCGATGAATACGGCTGCACAGTAATGTCTCTTATCGATGGCGGTTATAATATTGTTTAGGACCTTGAGCGTGGCCGAGGTGCACCCATGACCAGCTCTGCAACCAGATTCCAAAGCGGAGAAGGTACGGTGAGATTCGAAATGGTCGGTAATCTGTTTGTTAAAACTTCTTATGGTATAGGGGGATGCTTGCGTCCCACTTGGCCAAAAGTCAGGGAAAATGCAGTGCGGCATATAAAAATCAAACTTTCATTAAATCACACATGTTAGATGCTAAATTAAAGCTACACTCGTTGTGAATCCAGCCAACATGTCAGATTTAAAAAAGGCTTTTCGGCGAAAGCATAAGAAGCTATTATCTGATGATAGCACAACAGTAAACAAAGAGGATAGCATATTTCAACCCTGCAGGCGCTACACAAATGCAGAAATAAAATATAAAATACGCCTTACCTTTGACGATCTTTTGTTGGCACTCCAATATGTCCCATAAACATCAAAATTGGTCATTTTGTTCGATTAATTCCATCCATATATATCCAAAATGTCCATTTATTTGGCTCGTTTGATCCAGAAAACAGCTTCCAAATTGCGCAACGTCACTACAAAATATTTCTAAAGTTGCCTGTAATCTTTGCCAAAAAATTTCAAACTACTTTTGTAATACAACTCTAGGTATTTGTAAACGTTAATAAATCGATCAAATTGAAGACGAGTCTGTGTTCAATACAGGAAGACAACAAACCAACCTACTTTAAGTCTTGCGCAACTCTCAACATTGTTACGCAGTTCATAGATGGCCATACTTCATTGCACAAATTAATTAGTTCAACCAAATTCCAAAGACTGGTGACATCCAGTGGAAGCGGTAGGAACTGAAAACAAGTTCCTAAGAAATGTCGTTTCCCGATGAGAACTCAGTGAACAGACAGAGACCTAAAAAACAAAATCTGAACGGTTAGTCCTTGGGGTTTTGCCTGCTACATACGTTCTGTTATACTCACAGACATGATTCAAACAGTTTTAGAAACTTCAGAGTGTTTTCTATCCAAATCTACGAATATGCATATCTTATATTCTTGGCATGAGTAGCAGGAAGTTGAAATTGGGCACGCTATTTATCCAAAAGTGAAAATGCTGCCCCCTATACCTTAAGTTAACTTGGCTTTCAAATACCTTAGAAAGGCAGGGTAGAATAGATATAGGTCTGTAGCATTTTGGGTCGAGAGTGTCTCCCCCTTTGAAGAGGGGGATGACCGTGGCAGCTTTCCAATCTATGGCAATCTCAGACGATACGAAGAGAGTTTGAACAGGCTAGTAATAGGGGCTAGTAATCAGGCCCCCATGATTGAATTTCTGCAAAGAAACCACTACTAAAGGACACCAATTAGAAGAGACTTGATTGGGCCAACAAACACAAGCAATGGACATTAGACCAGTCCTCTTTGTGAGACGCAGAGTAGGTGAACGGATGATCTCTGCATGTGTCGTTCCCACCGTGAAGCTTGTGGGATGATGGTGTGGGGGTGCTTTGCTGGTGACACTGTCTGTGATTTATTTACATTTACATTTAAGTCATTTAGCAGACGCTCTTATCCAGAGCGACTTACAAATTGGTGCGTTCACCTTAAGACATCCAGTGGAACAGCCACTTTACAATAGTGCATCTAAATATTTTAAGGGGGGGGGGTGAGAAGGATTACTTTATCCTATCCTAGGTATTCCTGAAAGAGGTGGGGTTTCAGGTGTCTCCGGAAGGTGGTGATTGACTCCGCTGTCCTGGCGTCGTGAGGGAGTTTGTTCCACCATTGGGGGGCCAGAGCAGCGAACAGTTTTGACTGGGCTGCGCGGGAACTGTACTTCCTCAGTGGTAGGGAGGCGAGCAGGCCAGTGGTGGATGAACGCAGTGCCCTTGTTTGGGTGTAGGGCCTGATCAGAGCCTCCAGGTACTGGAGGTATTTAGAATTCAAGGCACACTTAATTAACCAGCATGGCTACCACAGCATTCTGCAGCAATATGCCATCCCATCTGGCTTGCACGTAGTGGGACTATCATTTGTTTTTCAACAGAACAATGACCCAACACACCTCCAGGCTGTGTACGGGCTATTTTACCAAGAAGGAGAGTGAGGGAGTGTTGCATCGGATGATCTGTTCTCCACAATCACACGACCTCAACTCAATTCAGATGGTTTGCTATGAGCTGGACCGCAGAGTGAAGGAAAAGCAGCCAACAAGTACTCTGCATGTGGGAACTCCTTCAAGACTGTTGGAAAAGCATTCCAGGTGGAGCTGGTTGAGAGAATGCCAAGAGTGTGCAAAGCTGTCAAGGCAAAGGGTGGCTACTTTGAAGAATCTAAAATATATTATGATTTGTTTAACACTTGGTTACTACATGATTCCATGTGTCTACTTTCATAGTTGATGTCTTCACTATTATTCTAGTAAAAATAAATAAAAACCCTTGAATGAGTAGATGTGTCCAAACTTATGACTGGTACTGTATTTATACACACACAGTCATAGGATGTCACCTTTCCAACAAGTAAATTCGTCAAATTTCTTTCCTGCTAGAGCTCGTTATTCTGAGCTCTGGCTCTGCGCTCTGGCACACTCAGTTGCAGATGGCGCCAACAGAGATGGTCGCTTCGCGTTCTTAGGAAACGTTCTTAAGAAACTATGCCGTATTTAGTTTTTCAATGTATTATTTCTTACATTGTTACCCCAGGAAATCTTAAGTCTTATTACATACAGCCGGAAATAACTATTGGATATAAGAGCAAGTCAACTTAACGTACATTACAACCAGGATTACGACTTTCCTGAAGCAGATTCTCGCTTCGGACCACCACCCAGGACAATGGATCTAATTCCAGCAGATAACGGAAAACAATGACTACGCAGAGGGGCAGACGGAGAGGTCTTCTGGTCAGGCGTCGTAAACGGGCACACCGCTCCCGAGTATACTACTCGCCAATGTCCAGTCTCTTGACAACAAGGTAGACAAACTTCAAGTGAGGGTTGCCTTCCAGAGAGACAGAGATTGTAACATTCTCTGTTTCACGGAAATATGGCTCTCTCGGGATATGTTGTCGGAATCAGTTCAGCCACCAGGCTTCTCCATGCATCGCGCCGACAGAGATAAACACCTCTCTGGGAAGAGTAAGGGCAGGGGTGTATGCTTATGATTAACAACTCATGGTGTAATCATAAGAACATACAGGAATGCAAGTCCTTCTGCTCACCTGACCTAGAATTCCTAAATGTTGGCCATTCTACCTACCAAAAGAATTCTTGTCAGTTATAGTAACAGCTGTGTACACTATACATAGGGCTAATACTCTCTACCACTGTACCAGTAACGAGAACCACTCAACATTGGTCTGACCAATTGGAAGCCATGCTCCAAGATTGTTTCGAGCACGTGGACTGGAATATGTTCCGATCAGCCTCGGAGGACATTGACCTATACGCTGACTCTGTGAATGTATATAAATAAGTCCATTGGAGACATCGTACCCACTTTGACCATTAAAACCTACCCAAACCAGAAACTGTGGATGGACAGAGGCATTCGCATAAAACTGAAAGCGCAATCCAGCGCATTTAACCATGGAAAGAGGTCTGGAGATATGGCTGAATATAAACAGTGTAGTTATTCCTTCCGCAAGGCAATCAAACAAGTGAAATGTCGGTACAGGAACAAGGTGGAGTCGCAAGTCGTTCAGACACGAGATGTGGTAGGGTCTACAGGAAATCGCATACTACAAAAACAGCCACGTCACTAATACAGTGCCACCGTCGCGGATCGCTAACAAAGACCACTCCCCTCTCCTTCTCAGTGGCTGACGTGAGTAAAACATTTAAACTTGTTAACCCTCACAAGGCTGCTGGCCCAGACGGCATCTCTAGCCGCGTCCTCAGAGCATGTGCAGACAAGCTGGCTGGTGTGTTTACAGATGTATTTAATCGCTCCCTATCCCAGTCGGTTATCCCCACATGCTTCAAGATGGCTACCATTGTTCCTGTACCCAAGAAGGCAAAGATAACTGAACTAAATGACTACCGCCACGTAGCACTCACTTCTGTCAACATGTAGTGCTTTGAGAGGCTAGTCAAGGATCATATCACCGCCACCTTACTGGTCACCCTAGACCCACTTCAGTTTGCATACCGCCACAACAGGTCCACAGATGATGCAATCGCCATCACACTGCACACTACCCGATCCCATCTGGACTTAAATAATACCTACCTAAGAATGCTGTTCATTGATTACATCTCAACATTCAACACCATAGTACCCTCCAAGCCCATTATCAAGCTGGAGGCATCCGGGTCTCTACCCCTCCCTGTGTAACTGGGTCCTGGACTTTGATGGGCCGTCCCCAGGTGGTGAAGGTAGGAAACAACATCTCCACTACGTTGACCCTCAACACTGGGGCCCCACAAGGGTGTGTGCTCAGGCCTCTCCTGTACTCCCTGTTTGCCCACGACTGCGTGGCCATGCACATCTCCAACTCAATCATCAAGTTTACCGAAGACACAACAGTAGTGGGCTTGATCACCAACAACGACAGCCTACAGGGAGGAGGTGAGGGCACTCTGAGTGTGGTGTCAGGAAAATAACCTCTCACTCAACGTCAACAAAACCAAGGAGATGATCGTAGACTTCAGGAAACAGCAGAGGGAACACCTCCCTATCCACATCAAAGGTACATAAGTGGAGAAGGTGGAAAGTTTTAAATTCCTGGGCGTACACACCACAGACAAACTGAAATGGTCCACCCATGCAGACAGTATGGTGAAGAAGGTGCAACAGCCTTTGTCAAGGTTGTCGTCACCCAAAACCTTGACAAACCTTTACAGATGCACAATCGAGAGCATCCTGTCGGGCTGTATCACAGTCTGGTACGGCAACTGCACCCCCCTCAACCACAAGGCTCTCCAGAGGGTGGTGCGGTCTGCACAACGCTTCACAGGGGGCAAACTACCTGCCCTCCATGACACCTACAGCACCCGATGTCACAGGAAGGCCATAAAGATCATCAAGGACAACAACCACCCGAGCCACTGCCTGTTCACACCGTTATCATCCAGAAGGCGAGGTCAGTACAGCTGTATCAAAGCTGGGACCAAGAGATTTAAAAACAGCTTCTATCTCAAGGCCATCAGACTGTTAAATAGCCATCTCTAACTCAGAGGCTGCTGCCTACACTGAGACCCAATCACTGGACACTTTAATAAATGGATCACTAGTGGTCCTGTGCACTCTGAAGCAGGTTTTTATCAAAGATTTCTGTACTTTGCTCCGTTCATCTTTGCATCGATCCTGTCTAGTCTCGCAGTCCCTGCCGCTGAAAAACATCACCACAGCATGATGCTGCCACCACCATGCTTT
The DNA here is from genome assembly GCF_034236695.1 of Oncorhynchus nerka. NCBI lineage: Eukaryota > Metazoa > Chordata > Actinopteri > Salmoniformes > Salmonidae > Oncorhynchus > Oncorhynchus nerka. The sequence continues at coordinate 41,269,704 of NC_088401.1, read as the reverse complement.
ACTGTAGACGATTGCCATTCAGGCCAAAGACGTTAGTCTTGGTTTCATTAGACCAGAGAATCTTCTTTCTCAAGGTTTGAGAGTCTCTTAGGTGAATTTTGGCAAACTCCAAAAGGGCTGTCATATTCCATTTACTGATGAGTTGATTGTCTGGCCACTCTAACCTAAAGGCCTGATTGGTGGAGTGCTGAAGAGATGGTTGTCCTTCTGGAAGGTTCTCCCATATCCACAGAGGAACTCTGGAGCTCTGTCAAGAGTGACCATTGGGTTCTTGGTCACCTCCCTGACCAAGGCCCTTCCCCCCCCATTGCTAGGTTTGGCAAGGTGGCCAGCTCTAGGAATAGTCTTGGTGGTTCCAAACTTTGTTAATTTAAGAATGATGGAGGCCACTGTGTTCTTGGGGACCTTCTATGCTGCAGACATTTTTTGGTACCCTTCTCAAGATATGTGTCTTAACACAATCCTGTCTCTGAGTTTGCCGTTTTTGCTTTTTCATTATGTGTAGATCTTTTTTAATGCATTTTAGGATAAGACAAAATGTTGAAAAAGTCAAGGGGGCTGAATACTTTCCGACAGCACTGTATAATATAATAATAAAACAATGAAAAATGTGACATGGCTGGTGGCCCATTGGCCGGTTAAGATTTTGGGGTGTGGATTTTTGTAAAATGTCTGTTATATACTAATCTATAATGAGACTTTGTCTGATCAGTGTGCAACAGACAATTTTTTGATAGGCTGAGCTGAGGTCACTCAAGCTCACATTCAAAGTCAAACGTGGCATCAGCAAAGAGACCTGACAGCCAAGATCATGAATGGTAAAAAACGAAAAGGGTAGAGGTAGAAAGAGCACATTCTACATTGTCACCTCACCCAAAACCTCCTATTTTTGGGGGGAAGCTAAAACCATTATTTAGTCAAACATTAAAGTGGATTATCCTATTTTGACAGTTAACTATAGCTACTATAGTCTTCTTGTAAACCCATAGTTCTTGACAATCACATAAAAAATATATTTAATCATGCATTCCAGCTTGGACGTGTTAGATAAAACAATAGTTTGAATACCTCAGTCTAGCTATTATACTTCTTAATAAAGCACTGTAAATGTCTTCATAAGATGATTACTCGCTTGCCACCAACTGTAGAAGTTAGTGGGACCAGTGACAATAGGGGACAAGGTTAGTCTGGAGCCCTGTAATAGTTGTTAACACTTAGGGTAGGTGTTGATTCAGGGGAAGACATATTACAGCACTCATTTGCAATATAGCCAAAGTCGTTAGCTTGGCTTTTATAACAGCTTAAGCAGACAGACCGAACAAGAAGAAGCACACAGAGTGACAGCGGAGAAGATGCTGAGACAGATAGACAGCACAACATGGAGGCAAACAAAAAGTTGAGTTGGCGGCGCGAAAGTGGTGTGGATAAAATGCCAGGGCTGAATTCTTGTCCCAGTCCGCCCCTGATAAGAGCCCATGATTTGAAGTTGTCCTGAACGGAATAGGTACAGATCAATGGTGGCTGGTGGCACTTTTTGAATGGGGAAAACAGGCTCATAGTAATGGCTGGAACGGAATCAATGGAATTGTTTGAAACACATAACACCTTGAGTCCATTCCAGCCATTATTATAAGCCGTCCTCCCCACACCAGCCTCCTCTGGCATAGATTGTATGGAGATTGTCAGAAAATGTAGGCCTCGGCTACACTGCAGGTGCTATTGTAGAGTAAATTCAGATAGTACTTTGCTGCTACCTGGTGGCTAAAAAGGTGGCTAAAAAAATAAGACTAATGAACCCCATTTATAACTAAATATAACCTTGTTTTACTACTGCAATTGTAAGCTAACACTTTTTTGCTTCTAACCTTGGTTAAAACTCATTTTTTATCTCATGGATCAGTCCTTGCGTCCATAGCTCTTTTTATGAATTTGAGAGTGGTTTACCAAAACTAGTGGCGGGTTTTTCAAATGCCAGATTGCCACTTTAATCATCAAGACGGTATAAAGAAAACCACTTGAAATCACCACATTCTATTTAGAATATCTTCCCTAAGTCATTGAGTCTGCATAATTTTATATGATGATTTTTCAGTTTGAGTGAAAACACAATTATGTGATACTGCAACAAATGTGTGGGGAATATCGGGCTTACACATTTTATATAGGGCATTACATTTGACTCCTACTTTAAGTAGTGCCGAAAATGGTATTTGTATAATATATCCATGTTAAGTAAATGAACATGAAGTTAAAACAAAACATTTGCGATGTGAAACACACAGACAAATGCTGTTACTGGGTCTTGCAACATCCGGATTGTAGTGCATTCAATTTCATATGTACAGAAATATGTTCAACTTCACACTGGCAGAACTACAGTACTGTATCATTTAATTTGAAGGTGGTTAGTCTTGGGATAAAAGGCTTTCAGAGGAGAAAGTGCAATTTAACACGAAGGGTGACTGACAGGGCAGGGGGACAGACAACGATGGTGGTTTGTCACATACAAATAGCCATGGTCTGAGGGGTTATAGCCCTTCTAGGACTATTTAAATGGGTTGTCATGATGCGTGTGGAGTAGGCAGATCAGTGTTTTCCCAGCCAAAGAGACATAAGCATTGGAGTCTGGCTGGAGAGCTCTCAACTGTGACAGACAGTCCTATTCCTACTGTATATGCCAGTTTATACATATTTTAATAAGGAACTACCTTTACAATGGCAACAAATGACAGACAGAAAACTAAACAAAGTGCAGCTGATGACTGGCCAACAGAGGAATCTTAAGCTGTTCTTGGTTGGTGTTGCTAGTTGGTACTCTTTTAAAGACAGCCCCTTCTAAAGGGGAGAGTCAAACACACAGTGGACCCAGTGACCCCTGAGACATCGAATCTATGACACCTATGATGTGTCCAACGTCTTATACATAGCCAGGATCTTCATTGGGGGGGGGGGGAGCTTCAGCCACCACTGTTCCTTAGGAATCCTGTGGCTGGGGGACAGACAGAGAGGGAGAACTGAGTATAGAGTTTAAGATGTGAATAGTAACAATTACAATAGTAATTATTCCTCAATTCGGAGTAGGAGATAGAGAGTGAAAAAAGTCAGGAGAGGAAAGGAAAAAAAGATAAGGGTATGCAGAGAGAAATAGAGGCAGAGACAACGAGAGAGAGAGTAAGGAGAATCATCTCCGGAGAAATACTTGGACCTTTAAATTAGGGCTATTTTCTGGGAATTGTCTCGGTAGTACGTACCCGATTTGTGGTATAATTCTTGCTGACCACGCGGGGGACCCGGGTTCATTTCCCAGCCTATGCACCAATAGACTAAAATCTGGGTTTGATTGTAATTCAACTATTGATATGTTTTGCCAGGCGATTTTGATGTAATACGTTGTCTGTTGCCTAAATGGTCTGCTGGAATAACGTATTGAGGATAGGAGTCGTACGGCCGTCGTTGGAAGGGACCAAGGTGCAGCATGGTGAGCGTACATTTCCCTTTTATTTGGAATGACGCCAACGACACAACCGTGACGCTTACGAGGGCTAAGTGCCACTAACACAAGTCAACTACCCACAGAGAGAGGTGGGGAAAAAGGGCTGCCTAAGTATGGTTCCCAATCAGAGACAACGATAGACAGCTGTCCCTGATTGAGAACCATACCCGGCCAAAACAAAGAAATACAAAACATAGAAAATAGAACATAGAATGCCCAGCCCACATCACACCCTGACCTAACCAAATAGAGAAATAAAATGGCTCTAAGGTCAGGGTGTGACAGAGTGCTTCATTGTCTCTCTTTGAAATGTTTTCTGTGGCTATAATCTTGAAGGGAGCGAGTGCGAAAGGCATATTCCTAACAAATTGAAAAGGCCTGAAAATGTTTTGTTTGTTTTTGGGTTTGAGGAGATTTCCACTTTTCCTAGAGCCACGATATCTTAAAGGGGTACACACACACATGGAATTTTAGAAGTTTTATTTTCTGAGTTTTAATTAAACACGTGAATTATTTTGATAAAGGAATGTTCTGGGTGGTATGACTTTTGGTAAGACTTTTGACCCCTATCATGGCTTTCCTTTGGTCTGATCAGCCTCATGGGAGGGCCATTTGGATAATGAATTTAAGGTAATTTGTAATACTGATGTTAAGGTAATTTGTGTCATTCATAATTATGATGGAGTTTATAGTTCTTTGACATATTTGTAATTTGAACCAATGAGAAGGGCATAACCTTTGACTAAGGGTAGACTTCCTTAAGTCTCTCCTATGGCCATAAGGGTACAATAATTTCCGTGGAGGGTTTCAGAGTAGTGATTTTGATCTGATTATGTTATTTGAAACTTTGTTTTACCTTTTGACCAGTAGTAGTATTTTTTATACAATACTCTCAGAGAATTATGGGTTAAAAATGGGGCGAAGGTGGGATTATAACAAATAATTAAACTCTCACTATTTTGGCTTAAGCAATGTTTAGTAATCTTGCAAAGTTGTATTTTCCCTTAGGTAATCAGCTGTTGTTGTATGCAGTGTAAGAAATTTGTCACAACAAGGCTGTGAAATTGATATAATAGAAAAGGCAGACAGAGAAGGGCTCCCCCGCCCTATGCTGGGCCCTAAGGGGACCTTGATGGTTTGGGAGTATAAGGAGGAAGAGGGGGGGGGGGGGGGCAGGAAGTGAGCAAGATAGAGAGAGCAGAAGGAATTTGAGGAGAATGACAGGGAGAGACTAGGAGTGAGGAGCAGGAGACCTGGAGCGTTATGAAGGTTAGAATCTCATAAGCCAGGATTGAGAGAAGACTGAAGTGACACAGAATAGTTAGATGACGATGAGAAGATACCCCAATTCCCACTCATAACCTTACCCAACCTCATAGCTGGGGACGGAACATAACCAGACACGATAGAAGTCTATAGGGCATGGACACAGAGGGATGTAGCAAGGACATTAGAAGAGTCGCACACCCTAAGACAGGAATAGAGGGATTCTGAAGAGATTTGGTACAGGGATAAGTTGCCCATACTACCTAAGTCATTGTTTAGATATGTGGGGATGGTGGAAATAATAAAAAAGCACTTTGTAGCATACGGGATCACAAATTACTTTAAAAGAAAGTGTTCCAGATGTGTTATTTGTGCACAGAATAATCACCAGGGTAGACAGAAAGCAATCTTAGAAAAACACACAGGAAAAAAATTGGATACAGTGCTTACCTATTGTGTTAATGACTATAAGAATAAGTATTTGGTAGACCCTACAGAATGCCAGAATTAGGACGATTGGAACAAGCAGATATAGAAGTAGAGAATATTATGGTTGAACACATGAGGTTGTTCATTAACCAAACCTGTATGTCAAAGATTGTATGCCCAACAGGAGAACTACAGGAGGTTACACACAAGATTTGGCCAGGAGACTGGGTCTGGGTCCAATCACTAAAGAAAAAGGACTGGAAGCAGCCACAGTGGGAGGGGCCATACCAAGTGCTCCTAGTGACAGCCTTCGCAGTGAGAATAGAATATCACACATTGAGGGAGGGTAAGACACTCTGACACTGTCGAACAATCAGAGTTAGGAGAAGAACCGAATACCAATAAGGTTCAGAGGTTACCTCTCTAACGAATATTCCCTAACCCGCCCTATCCTCCCTGTGTGCGTTCATAGAAGTGAAAGTATGGGTTGGCCTCTAGCTGATGATATGTTCTCCGGGAAGGGGTGGGGCTTTACATGGGTGCTGGTCGGTCTGAGCTGTCTGATTGTGGGAGCCATATTCCTAATACACCATGACCCACCCGAGAAGGCAGAAGGTGGTAACTTGACCCATAGTGTAGAAGATGAGGATTTTGTAATACCAAAGTACAAAAGGAAAAAAGGGAAGTGAGAGTAGAGCAAAGGAAGGATGTCTCAGTTGAGTTCTATAGACCAAATGTGGTCTCTGACCCCTTGGCAGTCTAGAACTATGGGCCTTTATGGAAGATATCTGTGCAGGTCCCCGTGTAATTCATGGAATCAGGTCATAGCTCACACAGAGAGAGAAGGCTATGTAAATCCACACACCCAATATGGAAACAGATGGAGTATAGTAAAGGTGAGGATTTTTGACTGTAATCCGGAGCAAGGGAAGTATTGCATAAAAGGTACGAATTACCATTAAAAACGTAAAGAAAGAAGATCTCGGGTTATGGTATGTTGCTTTTGACCATGTTTCAGTTGACACTACGGTACCATTCCGGATAAAAGAGGTTAGAGCCGTTGATAGATCTACGGCCAGTCCAAGCAGTTCCCCTGACAAAACAGATATTACCAGTGTAGTCATCCAGAGCCAAGGACCGGTGTGGATAGTTCAGATGAAAGATCCTGGAAGTGATTGAGGTGGAGACTGGGTTTGGGGATTCCAATTTATGGTTGGAATGGATTCAGTATACAGCTAGATCAGTAGCTAAAGAAGAATGTTATGCCTGCGCCACACCTCAGTTGACAACCATCCCCATTCCACTCGATGGAATTAATTCACCCAGGGGAATGGCCTGTATGGTAAAGCTGTTCATGAAGGCAGCGAAGCCAGACAATGACAGTTGCACTGAACTGCATTATCTGTATCCCCATTACATCCAGACTTCCCCCTTTGACAGTTGCAGGAGGAAACTATTATTGTATGGCTCGATACAACACACGGACGGGGTGGTTGAGTTCCGAGGACTTTAGTAAGAGAAAAAGGCCTAGAGTGGATGTCTGGTGGTTGTGTGGAGGTATGAAGCTGTGGCCTAACCTGCCTACAAATTGGAACGGTATTTGTGCATTAGTACAGTTAGGCATGCCCTTCACCCTTATCAAACACAAAGACCTAGTGCCATTTAGTAGAGAGAGAAGTAAGTGCTCCGTCAGGGTCCTTTGACAATAGGGTTTACATTGATAGCATTAGGGTTCAAAGGGGAGTGCCTGATGAGTTCAAAGCTAGGAATCAGATATTGGCTGGATTGGAATCAAGCATCTTCTGGTGGTCAACTCAATAAAAATGTAGATTGGATAAATTATATATACTATAACCAACAGCGTTTCATCAACTATACTAGAGATGCGATAAAAGGGTTAGCAGAACAAACAGCTGAAACTAGTTTGATGGTATGGCAGAATATAATAGCATTGGATATGCTACTGGCAGAGAAGGGAGGGGTGTGTGTGATATTCTGATCTGAATGTTGTACTTTTATCCCCGATAACACAGCTCCAGACGGATCAGTGACCAAGGCCCTGGCTGGTTTAACCACATTAAAGCAACGAATTAGCAGAGAACTCTGGGGTGGATAATTCTCTAACAAATTGGTTTGACAGTATGTTTGGGAAATGGAAAAATGTCATAATCACTGTGTTGTGGGCAACCCTCACCTGTATGACTGTTGGTATTATGTGGCTGTTTGAGTCAGTGTATGCGATGTCTCATTTCCAGGACTCTGGGGAGGTCAGTGATGCAACAGATGGTGAGATACAGACCGATTCCGAGCTCCGACCAGTGTGAGGAAGAATACAGATCTCCAGGCCTAGGAGATGGCTCCGTTTCTTTTAACCAGCTGAGACTATCTTCAATGTTTAGACAGACGGTTCCTTTCATGAAGATTATGATGAAAATCCTAACAGGAAGAGTTATAATTGGACATAGGCCTAGAACAGTCATTGATGAGTATCGAATGTAAATACAGGTATTGGTTTGGTTTATTCTTGTATAACATTTATGTTTCCATATAGTGTTTGATATATCAGTGTGTATTATTTAGTCATTAACGGTGGATGATAAAATAATCTATATGTTTAAAGAATGATTAAATAATTCTACCCTGAAACCTAACTATTAGGGATTATAGTTTATGTAGCATGTATAAGGAATAATTAAAGTATTAAACGTAAGTCCAACTAGGCTCAGAAGAGACCTGTGAGGGAGAGAAATGTGTGTGTGCCTAAGAAAATACTGGGAACAATTAAACTGTTTGACCCGACCTGGCTAGAACTCTGAGAAACTTATGATAGGACAGGGAGTACTTCTCAAGGTTTCCCTAATCTCGGGGGAATGGAACTGTCGGCTGGGTAGTGATACACAGTGGTGAGAACTCGGGAGAAGGATACAAATCACCTACTGTTTGTGTGTATGTGCGTAGGATACCTACTGTTTGTGTGGAAGTAAGTAAGGAGCAAGATATAAAATGGATGTCTTTGTATAATGGACTTCAGAGTACTCGTGAATAAACATTTTGACTATTTTAAACTGGGACTCTTGTCTGTTTCATTCAACCAGAATCTTACAAACTCTGGGTTGCAGACTGAGTAGACTGATTGAAGTTTATGAACATTGATAACGAATCTCTCATAACATCTCCCCACAGCACAAGAGCAAAAAGGTGTGCGGGTGATGGGAATTATGGAACTCCCAGCTTGACTCACAATAGTACTGGTATCCACTAGAGACAAGGGTTTCCTAATAGAGCAGGTAGCTATAAAATGTCCTGCCCCGCCACAGTACAGACAACAGTTACTATTCATGCTTCGTGAGCATTCCCCAACTGATAACCTATCTCTTCCCAACTGCATAGGCTCAGGAGTATCCAACTCACCCGTCGTAGATTCGAGAGGGCTTGGGTGGCTTCAAATCCTCTCGGAAGAGCTGCCTTCGGAAACTTCCGGATTCCCTTGGAGGTGAACGCTCCATAGCGGGTGGACGAGTGTGCATGAGACCAGACCTCTCACTCTTGCGTTCCCTTAAGCATCTATCAATTTTAATGGTGCCAAGGGAGTCGAGATCTATCGTCAATTCCCGAGCAGCTACAGTACCTCATCCTTTACCTCCTCAGATAATCCGTGCAGAAAAGAGACTCCGGATTCCAGGCACTCTCGGCAGCCAGTTTACTACTGGCCCTTTTTCACGGAAACCGAAGACTCAAATACCTTTCTCACTTCTGCCATGAATTCCTCCAGATGACCACATATGGCAGATTGTTGCTCCCAAACTGCCGTAGCCCAGGAGAGCGCCCTTCCCGATATTAGCATAATAATATACACTATCTTCGATCTGTCTGAAGGAAACGCTGTTGCGCAAAAATAAGCAATCACTGAGAAAGAAAACCCCGGCAGGTACCAGGATTCCCCGAACATCGCTCCAGAGGTGGTAAGCGGGGATCTCGGGGAGCCAGGATAAGCTATACAAACTCACCACAGATAGGGGGAAAATTACTGGGTGATTGGGGTTTTTCTGAGGTGGCAGGTAGATAACTCCCGGATTGGCTCCATAATAGCCATTATCTCATGGTCGTGGCATTCCGTCAAGGACCTGAGCCCTTCCAAAAAGGCCCTGTACCAAGTCATCATGTCTCATAATGGTGGCTCCCTGCAGGGAGACAGCGTGGCGGAGTTGGTCCAAGTCTGCTGGGTCTGTCATGGCCAGTTTGTACTATCAAGTCACAAGGTGAGACCCGGATGCAGACACAGGAGGCAGAGTCTTACAATGTTTAATAATCCAAAGGGGTAGGCAAGAGAATGGAGACAATCACAGGAACAGGTGAAAGAGGTCAGGGCGTGACACATAGATGACAAATTGCAAGAACAGATCACTCTTTAGTCAGATGTGTAATTTATCCTATTATTAATCACAAAAATAATGTTTCACCAAATATTGTGTCACAAAATGTTTGGCAGAAGTTTGTAAATGTTTGCCACTCTTGGTGAATCTGGGACAAACAATAACATTTAGAAGCCGTTTCTGGTGAACACATGAATTCCAAAACCGGTAACCGCTGATGACCAATCAGGGGAATTAGAAATCTGTTGGAAAATAGAAACCAACCTATCTAGCTTGCTACAGTATCTACCAAAGTTGTCCGGTGAGTGTCTAACATATTCATTAAACTTCCTAATAAACTTTAACATTTTATTAGCTAAATGATGCCTATTAGCATTGTCACGTTTTATGCGATAGAGTGAAACTGACTGACTGGCTAGGGCTTGGCTAGCTAACATTAGCTAATATATGTTTTGCACAATTCATGTGTTAGGTAGCTTGGCTTGGCACCTAAAACACTCACAAACCTTTACAGATGCACAATTGAGAGCATCCTGTCGGGCTGTATCACCGTCTGGTACTGCAACTGCACCGCCCGCAACCGCAGGGCTCTCCAGAGGGTGGTGCGT